>NC_056728.1:284186460-284351460 GCF_019279795.1 Protopterus annectens
ACAGCAGTTTGTTTTTAAATTTGTAAGCTGTAATACAATAAACGCTTTGTGGATACAAGTTCTGGTCCCTTGGAGCAGCTGTTTTTTTTTTTTATTTCCTTTATTGTATGTAAAGAAAATGTTAAGGGGCAATTTGGTGACAAAAAAGGATCTCCAGTGAGATGGTGCTATTGTTTTTTTTTTTTTTGTAAATATTGCGTGAATTTATAAGCATAATTACCAGAAGTGGTTAGAAATCTAAAATTGTGTTTTTTTATGTTGTTACCTGTATACTTTATTTTTTCAAGTGTTTGTAATCTAGGAAAAACTGCTAGCTTTCTTTTTGGCCATATTTGTGGTCAATTGTTTGCACCCTCTTTTCAAGAACGTGCTTTGAAGTGCTAAAGAATTACTAAAAAAAAATATGTGTCATTACTACAGATTCTCCTAGTGGGCACAAATTGTAAATATGGTGTATTCTCTATCATAATTGAATGACAACTTGTGTCATGAAGAAAGAAATTCTTGAAGAAAGTTTTTCAGTGTATAGTTATTGAAACATTCCTATGTATAAGTCTGGTTGCTGTTCCATCCAGATAATGACTATCAAATAACTCAAAACTGCATATAAAACTTATTCCAAAATTATTGGTATTTATATCCTCAGCAGAAGTGCTGTGGTGCTATTCCATAGTAACCGACAGTCTTCCAGATACCATTTCCATAATGTCATACATTAAAGGTAAGTTTTGTGCTCATTTTTCAATAACCATATAGATTAAAAAAAAAAACACAAATAGAGCCGCATAAATAGAGGTAAAGGTAGCCCACAAAGCTTTGCCCCATTGCTGTAAAGTGCCACCTTCGAAGGTAAATACATTCATATTCAAAGCCAATTCCAATACTTTGAGAATGAATTGTGAAAAAAGCAGTATATATAATTTGGATAAAACAAAACATGCTTAATAGCTGGCATGCCATACTGATGTAGCATGGAACCAAAAGATAAGTGAACATTAAGGCAACACATAAGCATCATGTTTTTGTTTTAATGTGGCAGCAGTTAGTAACAGTGCAGTTGTATCATTAATTCTAGATGGAATTAGAGTCAAAAGAGGCTTTAAAAACAATTCAAGAAATTCAGAAGTGGTTACTTAAGTGAACCCCTACCAACAACTAGAGGTCTACTGTTGCTGGTCTTGGTGATCTTTATGAAGTTTGGCTAGTAGATAAAATATTGTTTAGCTAAATAATCCAAATTATAGCCAAAATTTTAAATCTGAATTAATAAAACCATGATCTAGTGTTTGTAGAAACAGAACAAATTTACGTTTAAGATGAGTAGCTGGATCCGGTGGAAACATGTTTTAAAAAGCAATATGCAAAAATTGTAAATCAGCCTTATTATCATAATTGTAGTGATTCCATATAGCAGTTACTCTACGTCTACCTGCCTGTGTGATTACAACCTTCTACCTGCATGTGTGATTACATCCTTCTGATCTGAACTCATATAGTATGAAGTTTGTTGTTTTGTTGATGAAAGGTTGTATTTACCACCACTGAATACTTTATCTTGGTTTTCATGTAAATATTTGACAATAAATTGTACACATTTTTAATGAGTGAATGATACTGCAAACTGAACAAAGACTCTTTGAATTTAAAATATGGTGACTCTTGAGAAGTGGGTTCTGTGGAATGAGTTTCACTGAGCCTTTATGAAAATCAGTAGAATAAATTAAGAGCACTAGAATAATTCTTTAAATCATCAACCAAATCAACAGAATGAACAAAAAATGGGAGAAAAGACAACTCTTCATTAAATAACGATTTTCATGCATTAAATAATGATTTTTTTTACAGTATAATCAGACATATTAACCACAAGATCTGAAAAAAAGCAGTTATTTGGCTGAATTTAGCTTTTTGTTTATCAGTCTTTTCATTTGCTGTGTTATAGGATCATAGAATCATAGGAGGTTACTAGGCTACTGGCCTTGAGGCCCTTATAAGCCTAGCCAAGAGTTTAGCCCATGTTTAGACATATCAGCACCTGATGACCCTGTCCAGTATGGACACAGGTGGAATCCCAGGGGTATATTTTCTGTTTTCCATCCAGTTATCCAGGTTGCACTTAAAAAGGGGGTAAAGAGGTACTCTGCTTGATGTGGAGAGGGAGTCTATTCTATAGATGGGGAGTCTCTGGGACACAAATCTGTGACACTAACAAGTCTTGTTGATGTCACAGACCAGGTTGAGGCCATGCATGCTGGTTACTCGAGTGGAGCTTGACTTGAGGATATGCAGCAGTCCCATCAAGGTGGGGTCCATGATCGCCTTGTATGACAGACAGAGGTCACCTCTGAGGAGTCTTTGAAACTGAGTAGAGGGATAGGGCTTTTAGCCTATCTGTGTATGGTAAATGTTTGAGGCTCTGGATTCTTCTTGAGAGGAACCCCTGTGGTCTCTCCAGCTGCTGCATGTGCTTGGCAAGGTACATGCCGAAAGGGGAGCTGTACTCAGTAATGGACCTTATAATCGAAGAATACATGGATGTCATGACTTCCTTTTCCCTGGATGAGATACCCTTAATTATTAGGTAGGCCATGTAGAAGGCTTTCCATTCAACAGAAACAACATGGTGGTCAAAAGTCAGGTTGCTATCAACCTGGGTGTCCAAATCCCTCACTACTGATTGCATGCTTAGGATGTTGTTATTAATGTGATAATTTGTGGGGACATCACTCTCCCCAAAGGGGATGATGGTGCATTTTTTGGTATTCAGCTTAAGGCCATGTTCTTGGCACCAGTCATTTGTCTGAGTGAGACCCTTTTGGAGGATGTCTACATCACTAGAGGAATTGATGACAGCAGCCACCTTGCAGTCATCTGCAAACTTGGTCAGACATAGTCCACTGGTTTGAGCCTGCACCTCAGAAAAGTACATCCCAAATAACAGAGGCTCTTAAGACTGAACCCTGGGATACGCCACTTGTTACAGGTCTACTGTTTGAGGTGGCTTCCCCTATTTTGACTAGGTGGGTTCTATCAGTGAGCCAATTTGCTACCCATCTGATAACATATGGATTGATGCCTAGTTGAGAGAGTTTATCTATTATGCCTGAGTGGGGAATAATGTCAAAGGCTTTGGCCAGATCAAGGTAGGTGGTGTTATTTCAATGCTCCCTCCCTCCTCATCTGTATTTAAATGGTGGAGGGTAATGGTGACCATGGTTTTAGACCTCTTTGATAAAGGTAAAGTTTGAATGGCTTCTGTATGTATATGTCTTTTGGGAATGCCACTATTACTTTGTGTGTGTGTGTGTGTGTGTGTGTGTGTGTGTGTGTGTGTGTGTGTGTGTGTGTGTGTGTGCGTATTTGTAAAAAACATGATTTTATAGTGGCATGTTCCAAGATTATGACTTACAGCATGTGCAGTGCATTATCAACATTTTTTTTCAAATTTTTTATGTTAAATTTAGCTACATTGACATTAAAGTTTTTGATCATCATATATCATCTAGAGTTTGGAAATCTTTCTGCCTTGCCCAATTAATTTCTATGGGTATCCTCCAGACTGAAGGATATTTTTGCATTTGCTCTATTATATCTATACGGTTTCCTGCCTGGTTTGTACTTAAAAGGCAGGGGTGGCAACCATGATATTAGACCTTTTTGATACTGGTGAAGTCTGAATGGCTTCTGCATATGTATTAGTTGCTAATGAAAATCTAGTAAAGGACTAAAAAAAGCTCCTGTATTAATATGTCCCCTTCCTGTCTTTCTTTTGGCAATGCCACTATTTATTTTTTGTTTGTGGTGTGTGTGTGTGTGTGTGTGTGTGTGTGTGTGTGTGTGTGTGTGTGTGTGTGTGTGTGTGTGTGTGTGTGTGTGTGTGTGTGTGTGTGTGTGTGTGTTTGTGTGTGTACACACAAAACAGATGGTTGACAGCTGTGTGACATTACTACATCACTGTGATTCGGGGAATATGTTCTTTCCCAAGTATTGTGCAATCTCAGAGTTAGAATATATAATTATCAGGGAGTGTGGGTGGTACTGCCCCCCCATATGGGGGGGCTGTATGGCCACCCTGAAAAAAATATGGTTTTGTCATTGCATGCATCAAGATTATGTCTCAGAGAATGTAAAGTACATTGTCAACTTTTTTCAGCATTAGCTACATTGACATTTGAATGTTTGATCATCATCTATCAGCCAGAGTTTTAAATCTTTCTACCTTGCTTAATTCATTTATTTATTTATTTATTTATTTATTTATATTTGTTAACTGGGAGAGTCCGACTGGACACAGGTCTGTTTTCAGCGGAGGCCTGGGGAGAAAAGCTCCACATTAAGTATTATTTGCATTATACAGTTAAAAAACATAGCATTTAAATATTGACATTAGTCCAGTTAAGGACACAAGATAAGAAGAAAACAGATGTAAAACAGCTGTAGAGCATAGTACAACTTTAAAATATGGTGACATACTAAACATGGTTCAAATGTAGTTGAGATTCAGTGAACAATTGATACAAACTGTTTTTGAGGTACATAGCAGCCATTAGCAGTTGTTGCTACAAGAAGTTAGTATTATGTGGTAGGTAGCTGGGAACATTAGTAGCCAAGTTTGCTAAGAGTAGGTTGTTGATAGGGGCTGAGAGAGGTAGTGGGTGGGGGGAGTGGATGGTATTAGAGGGGGTTGCAAGGGCATATCTGGCAAGTTTTGAAGTGTGATTTTAGTAAAGATTTAAAGTGGGTGCAAGAAGTTACAGAGGTAATTGAGGATGGGAGGGAGTTCCAGAGTTTGGCTATAGTGCAGGAGAATAATGCTTCTCCAGCAGAGTTAATGGCTCTTGTGACCTGTAGGAGGTTTTTGTGGCTGGATCTTAGTGGTCTCGTGGTTATGTAGGGTTGGAGTAGATTCTGGAGGGATGGGACTTTTAGTGGTTGGTTTATTAGTTTGTGGGCGAGTGTGAGTTGGTACCATTGAAGGAGGTGAGGGAGGTCTAGCCAGCCGAGTTCTGCTAGTGAGAGACAGTGGTGAGTACGGTAGGAAGCCCCTGTGGCGAATTTGGCGATTTTGTTGTAGCAGGTTTCGAGCTTATTTAGATCACATTGTCTAAGGTTAGTAAATACTGGAGAGGCACAGAGTAGGGTAGAGATAAGATGAGAATTTGCTACTGAAATTTTAGCTGCTTTGGTAAGTAGTTTCTGATTTCTATATAATGCTCCTAGTTTTTTGTGCACTTTTTTAATGGTCATGGAAATGTGAATGTCAAAGTTCAGTTTATTGTCTATTTCTACTCCTAGTAATTTGGTGTGTTCTGTAGGATGAATGGTGGTGTTGTCTTTTGCTGTGATGTTAAAGTAAGAGCTGTCTAGGGTAAGTTTGGTGGGTTGGAAGATTAGTAATTTTGTTTTGTTTGGGTTGAGTGTTAGTTGGGCATCGGATAACCAAGTTTCAATAGAAGAAAATGCTTCCTGTGTGACTTTTTGCAGTTCTGGGAGGGAGGGGCTGTGCAGATGATGGTTGAGTCATCTGTGTGTTGTACTAGTGTGGCATGTGTTGTGGCTGAGGCTAGATTATTGGTGAAAATAGAGAAGAGTAGGGGTCCCAGGATGGACCCTTGGAGAACTCCTATGGAGACTGGTAGTTGGGGGGGATAGGTTGTCCTGCCAAACAACTGCTTGTTCGTGATCAGATAGGTAACTCTGAAACCAGTTGATGACTGGTTGAGAGAAGGATAGGTTATTGAGAAGAGAGAGGAGTTGTTTGTGTGGGACCATGTCGAAAGCTTTAGAGAGGTCTAGGAAGGTAGCTGAGGAGAGATAACCTGCATTTTTATTTTGTAGGATAGTGTTAGAGAAAGAGAGTAAGGCGGTGGTAGTGCTATGGTTAGGTTGGAAACCATGCTGTGTGTTGGAGAGGAGGTTGTTAGCAAGGAGGTGATCTGAGACTTGAGAATGAATGCATCTCTCTAGTATTTTGGAGAGTGGTGAGACAATAGCTATGGGGCGGTAATTGGTTAGATCTGTGGAGGGGCCTCCTTTGTGTAGGGGAATTATGTGTGAGACTTTCCATAGTGTAGGAACATTACTTTCTGACAGAGATCTGTTAATCAAGAGTGATACGGGGTAGGCTAGAGCGTCAGCTGCAAGTTGAATGTATTCACCTGGGAGGTTGTCTGCTGCTAATCTGATGGTTTTAAGTTTAGTTAGTAGTTGTTTTATTTTGGAGGTAGGAACAGGAGAGAAAGAGAAGCTAGTTGGGAGATTGTTAGTTCTAGTTGATGGTGTGGGTTTATGGGGGGGGGGTTGTGTTGTCTAGCTAGTGATAGTACGGTTTGTGTGAAGTGATTGTTGAAAGAGGTAGCAATATTTTTGGAGGAGTGAGTTAAGTTAGTAGTGGGTGTACTTACTTTACCTGGGTGGAGGATGGAGTTTATTGAGGACCAGAATTGTTTGGGGTTATGTTGGAAGGAAGTAAGGGCAGACTGGTAGTATTGGATTTTGTCCTGTTTTATAAGCTTTTTGGTTCTATTGCGTAGTTCTAGGAATTTTTGCCTAGTAAAGGGGGTTTTGGTTTTGTGCCAGTTGTCCCATGCTTTATCCCTGTTTTTCATTTCAGACCGTGTTTTTTTGTAGCCATGGGGATTGTTGGGCTCTAGTTTGGGAACATCTTATGGGGGCATGGTAATTAAGGATGCTTAGGAATGTTTTATTAAAGTAGTCAACTGCATCATCTAGTTTGAGGTATTTTAGAGGTTGCCAGTTACAGTCTTTTAAGGATGAGCTGAATGAGAGAGGGTTGAAGTTAGTTTTTTTTGCGTATTTGACGGTAGATGATGGGTTTTGCTTTATAAAGGTGTTTTCTTAGTAAGAAGGTTAGGGAGTGATCATTGAGGCTGTCAGATAAGCAGCCTGCTATATATGACTGGGGGCTCTTATTGACTAGTATCCAATCAAGGGTAGTGTGTTTGTTGGAGTTATTTATCCTAGTAGGTGACTGGACTAGTTGGGTGAAGCCATGAAGATTTACATGATGGGTTGGGTGGTTGCTAGAGCAGGATTGCCAGTCAGTGTTGAAGTCTCCTAGAATTAAAGTTTCTAGGGGTAGGTGGTGGGTAGTCCAGCTGAGGAGGTTTTCAGGTGGAAGGATGTTGTGGCCAGGTGGGAAGTAGCAACCTATTATGTTTAGGGTTTTATTTTGGTTTATTTTAAGGTTGGCATATATTATTTATTCCTTACCTATTTGGGGAGCTGCTAACTTTAAGATCTGGATGTCTAGATGCTGCTTAAATATTATAGCTATACCACCTCCTTTTTTGTTTAGTCAGTCTACTCTTAGTATATTGTAACCAGCAGGGAGGATTTGCTCATTAGTAATGTGTGGTTTTAACCAGGTTTCTGTAAGGATCACTACATCAGGGGAGTAGAAGTCTATGGTGGCATGGAATTCATGCACCTTGTTGAATATACTTCTAATATTTAGGCTTATCAGAAGGAGGTCGGTTGGCTTTCTATTGGCTGTGATTTGGGAGACGTGGTTTGTAGTCTGATTATGAGGGGAGGGGTTGGAGATAGAGGAACCAGGATTAGGATGGATATCTTCACTGAGTGTTAGGTTGGATATGGATGAGATTATTAGTTTTATCAATTTCTGTATATGCTTGCTTATAAGGGAAGTTTTTTGATTGTATTCTGTGGGCAATAGGTATGGTGGTAAGGTTATGTTAGGTCGAGGGGTTGTTTTTACTTTAGGTATTGTGGTCTGTAGTCTATATAGAGGGTGTATTGGGAAGGTTGTTGACCTGATGAGAGAGTAGTAGAGTAGAGGTGGGATATGAGTGGTGGTGTGTGTGGTGGTACAGTGGTAGTAGTTGAGTGCAGGAATGGTGGAGGTTTGGTAAGATGTGATGTATGCAAGGAGTGTACATGCAGTGACTATAGGTATGGTGTGCTTGTACATATTAGCTGAGTAGGAGGGATAGTAGTGAGAAATTGTAGGAGGAAGTATAGGTGTGGTAATTTTATAGGTTGAAGAGTGGGAGGGGTTACTATTTGTAATAAAGGTAGGACCACTGGGGGTGGGTGGGAATTGGGGGAATGGAGAGGAGTGTAGTGGGCAACAGATGAAGGAAGACAATCAGTAGGTTTATAGGTTATAATGAAAAGGGCTGGCCCTGATTAGGCTGCAATTGTTCTTGTGGGGAGGGGGAGGATCAGAATAGACCAGAAAAGTGGTGGATAGCAATAGTATAATGAAAAGGGCTGGCCCTGATTTCATAGATATGCAAGTCTACAGAAACAATAAGAAAAGGCAGTAGTTACTCTGACTTGCTTGTTTTGCATATCTGTCTTATTGAAATAAAATAAGCCAATTTTACCAAGGAGTTATGTGGAAATTAGGAAGACAAGAATTTATAAGAGAAAAGGTTTAGCAGAAGTAAAGAAACAGCAGAGCATACAAATAGTACAGCATCTAAAGACAGATTGCAGTTAGAAGTACAGAATGGGGGGGCAGCAAATATTCTGAAATAAAGGGTATCATCCAGGTTATGTTTGCAGAGGCTCTTTCCCCTTGGATCTCCACTGAAAATGGGTTGCTTACTATCAATGCAATGCAAATAGCTGATAACCTTTTCTTTTAACAATTTTGTATTGCTATTGTTATTTAATATGTGTATATTGTCACTTTATCTTTACTTATGTTTGCTGGGGCTTTTCCCCTTGTGTCTCCACTCAAAATAGGTTTGTTTGCCAACTCAGTTGGACTAACCTGGTTAACAAATTTGAACTAAGTACGCAAATAAATAAATAAATAAATAAATAAATAAATACATAAAATAAATAAATAAATAAACAAATAAATAAATAAGCAGTGCAAAAGCCTGTATTAAATTAGCATAAGCAGAAGTAAAACTCACTTGTAAAGGATAATGCTAAGGCAGTATTAATCACTGAATTAAATTTACTGTAATAAGTTTGCAACTGTAACCTAAGAAAGTTAGCCAGCTAAAGACTACTAGACAGGTGATTCATAAATCCCACTGTCAATCCTGCATCACCCTTGCATATGATATTAAAAGTTTGACTACATTCATGAAATTTATTTAAAAAGGAATCATTACTTAACAGTGACACTTTTCACATTGTAAAACATAATAAATTTATATATATATATATATATATATATATATATATATATATATATATATATATATATATATATAGATATATATCTATAGATAGCTAGATAGCTAGATATAGATAGATATATATAGACATATACATAGATGTTATAGATGTATATAAAACAAAAAAAAAGCCATGATCAAAGTGCAAGCTCAAATTTATTAAGATTCCATTTTAATCTAAATACCCAACAGGAAAACAGAAAACTGAGGTTGACAAAGCCTAAAGAAGAGAAACAGCAGTCTTTACATCTTGGGAAGAAGGCCAGGTAATGCCATGCTGATATTTGAAGGTGATTTACAGAGCAGGAGTGCTGAAGGTGTCAGTGAAGGGTCTATATTACAACGTCAAACTAAAACAAGTTTGAACGTTGTAATATCGAACCCATAAGTCCGAAAGTGGAAAATAGCAAAGCCACGGCACATCGATTTTTTTCCCAGGGAAAAAAATCAGTGAGACGTTTTCGGGGCTTTGCTATTTCCTCCACTGTGGTGCGATCTTGGAGTTGGTATATTTAAGTAGGAGAGGTGTGGGAGGTTTTGGGTGGCGAAGCCTCCCACTTCAGTTTAAGTTTAAGGTTAATTTTTTTTTTGTCACAGAACAGCAATTTTTTTCCCTGGGAAAAAAAATCGCTGTTCTGTGCTTTTGGTTTTGTTGGGTTTCGGACAGTAGGGTTCGATATTACAATGATCAAACTTTTGTAAGTTCGACATTGTGATATAGACCCATCAGTGAAGATTTTGAATAAGAGAGGAGCCAGAACTGAATATTGAGGCATGCTGAAGTCTCTTTGCTCTTGAGGAGAAGCTCTTCAGCCATTTGAGTGAGGTAGGTGACAGTATGCACTAAGTAACCTCTGATCTGAGTGAGGTAGGTGACAGTATGCAGTGAGTTAGCTCTAGTTTGAGTGAGGTAGGTCACAGTATGTAGTGACTTAGTTCTGATCTGACTTGAGGTAGGTGACATTATGCAGTGGCTTAGTCTTTATCTGAGTGAGGTAGATGACAGTATGTAGTGAGTTAGTTCTGATCCGAGTGAGGTAGCTGACAGTATGCGGTGAGTTAGTTCTGAAGTGAGTGAGGTAGGTGACAGTATGCAGTTTGTTAGTTCTGATGTGAGTAAGGCAGGTGGCAGTATACAGCGACTTAGTTCTGATCTGAGTTAGGTAGATGGCATTATGCACTGGAGTTAGTTCTGCCAGGAACAAACACCACTATGATGCAAAGCTGAGTCAAAGGCTTTTGTTAAATCGATGAAGATAGCCCTATAGAGTTTACCAATGTCTGTATTTTGAAGGATGGAGTTTGTGAATGAGATGTGACTGTTAGGGCACTGTGTCCCTTCTTAAAGCCATGCTGTTGTTTGACAAGGAGGCCAAATAAGATCAGCAGGGAAGATTGCTAGGAAAAAACAGGACTCTCCAGTATTTGTGTTAGAGGCTATTATTGAAAAAGGTGGGATAGGATGATAAGAAAATAAGACCTATGGGGACCTTAACCTGGCATATTTTTACAGCTCAGGGAATTACCACTGGAATGTGAAAACTTAATAATATGCCTGACAACAGAACTCAGAATTTAGCCAAGGGTACCAGAAAATGTTTGGTCCATCAAGGGATCAAGGGAAACATGTTTATTCTAAAGTGGTAGTTAGGTGATCAGAAAGAATTCCACAGCTTTGTTATAAACCTTCCATGCAATAATGCAGGTCCATTTGTTTGCCTCCAGGTCATATAAAAGAGAGGCTCATATTTATTTAAAAAAATCTAAATATTGTAGTGGAGTGCAAGACTTGTAAAACTTGAATGGAGAAGTGAATGGTGATAGTTCAGTAGTCATTATAAAAGGATGTCAAGATTGCCGTGGCAGAAAACTTTGTGCAGAAAGTTATGCAGGTCCTAGGAGGGTGTGTGTCTGCAACAGTTAGGGTGTGGATTAGGTGGTGCAGTGACCTGTTGGGAGGCTGAAGTCTGCATGACATTGTCACATAATGCTGCTAATACAAAATGGGTACAGTAGTTGAGCAGATTAATTGACAATGTGAATGCTGAGTAGAGTCAAGCTCAACAGAGTTTTCTTTTCCCACTGATTCCAAGCCCGTTCCCTTGGCTGTGGTTTCACTAGATAGTAGGTAAGGACAGTGGGAATCTCATTCATCCATTCATGTGTGTCACTAATTAGGTGACAAGATATATGGCTACTTTAAGAGAGTCATAGTTACCCACACCTCATTGAATTTCTTTACTTTGATATTCAGAGCACTGGGCAGAAATCACATCATGTTAACACCCGTCTTGGGCCTTCATGATGCTTTGTTTTAATTAAACAGTCAGATTCCCATGGTCTGTACTAGTTGTAAGTCAGCTGCTAGATACTTCTTCATGCGAGATGCTGGTCGGGACTGGCGCCTGCCACATCTAGGATGATACACAGGAAGGGCTCAGCGCTCATCCAGAGTCACCACTGCCATCCCTCCAGCCCCCCTGGGAGGAGGGGCATGGTGAGGGGGCAATAACTCATCCATCTGCTGTTTGGGCCCAGTCCTGCTTCATGCCCAAGCCCGACCGACCCAGCCTTTAGAGCCAATCCTTATCACAAAGTTATGGATCTGGCTTGCCGACATCCCTTACCTATAATGTTCTAACATGCCAGAGGCTATTCACCTTGGTGACCTGCTGCAGATATGGCTACAACCCAGAATGAGACTTACACCTTCTCCCCCAGATTTTCAAGGGCCAGTGACAGTCAAGTTCAGTAGGGTATTGTCCACAATGCTGCTAATACAAAATGGGTACCATAGTTGATTAATTGACAATGTGAATGCTGACTATTATGTCAACAATTAATGTAATTGCGTGTACACACATGCTTGCGTGCGCATGCACACACACACACACACACACACACACACACACACACACACACACACACACACACATACGTACATGCATATATAACTACATATATGTGTGTCTTTGTGTGTGTATATTATATGTGTCGGTTGTTTGTGTGTGTGTGTAAATATATATATATATATATATATATATATATATATATATATATATATATATATATATATAGATATATATATATATATATATATATATATATATATATATATATATATATATATATGATGCGACAGTTCATATGGTCGACTGTTTATTTGGTCGACAGTCCATTTGATCGACAAGCATTTTAGCTGTGCCCCCCCAAACTATATATATCAACTCCAGGGTCGCACAACATTGGGGAAGGGGGCAAATGCTTGTCGATCAAATGAACTGTCGAACAAATCAACAGTCGACCATATGAACTGTCATAGTCATATATATATATATATATATATATATATATATATATATATATATATATATATATATATATATATATATATATATATATATATATATATATATATATCTTTGTTGTTGTGGTGGTGGTGCTGCGGTAGCATTGTCGCCTTACAGTAACACGTTGTCCTGTTCGATTCTCAGCTAAAGCGTCTTCTGTGTGGCGACATGCGTGAATGGGCATATCTTCGTTGAAGGTTGTGCATCAGGCCTGGCAAGTCAGTACGTAAAAATCTACTGCCAGTCATTAGCGGACCAGAGTTCCGCTGTGGCAACCCCTAACCAGGAAAAGCCGAAAGATACAACATATATCTTTGTTGAACATTTGTTTACCAGGGAAGTCCAACTTGGAACAAGCCAATTTTCACTGGAGGCCTGGGGAGAAATGCTCTATGTGCATGTCTTTGTAATGTGGGAGAAAACCAGGCAACCTGAAGGAAACCTACACGAATTCAGGGAGGGCATGCAGACTCCACACAGAAGGCACCCCTAGCTGAGAATCATACCAGAGAACCTCTTGCTGTGAGGCGACATTAACCACTGCATCACTGCACTGCAATATAGATGGATATAGATATAGATATAGACAGATATAGATATACTGTATACACAGAGAGACAGATATAAGATATATAGATATAGAGACAGATATAAATATCACTCTGTATCGATATCTCTGTATATTTATATATTTCAGTCTATAGCAATAAATGTCCTCTATAAACAGAGCTACTACAATCTACAAGTCCAGTGATAACATAAAAACCCGCTCAACAGATCTTAATTTCTTGTGCAACATAAAACATTTTGGGGGATAAATATGCATCACAAAAAATACCAACTCTCTGGAATCATCTTCTTGCCCACATAAAGCAAGATATATCTTTTACTCCATGTATTCTGGATGAATGGAGAGGAAACAGTAAGTTTACCCCTGGTTTGGTACCTTTGCTCCTTCTGGATAGGGTTAACATATAAATGTCTGTCTGGTTTTGGGCTATTTGCATTTGAAATTCAAGGGCTCTGGAGTTATTTTGTACTTAAAATACAAGGGCTAAACATTCTTGGGAATGTATGGTTAGGCTTCTAAGAATCCTCATGGACCATCAGCCCGCTAAGGAACAATGACCTTATTAACCTATAAATATGTATATATATATATATATATATATATATATATATATATATATATATAGAGAGAGAGAGAGAGAGAGAGTGCATATGTGGGTATATATGTTTATACGATAAAGAATCAATGGAACTTAAATCAACTCCTACTCTGTCGGACACATTTAATCGATATCAATACCTACACCACGACACTAAGAAAAATATTATTTTTCTTGTTGGGGACTCCGGGATCAAGGTCTGCATTCCACCTACACCTCCACCCATATCTTTATGGGCTCCATGTTTATAGACAAATGTGTGTTTGGTCAATAGCTTTCTGCAAGGAAGAATGAGGCAGTTGGATGTAATAGAAGGACAATGTCAACTAAAAATGTTAAATGTCAGTCTTAAAGCACTGATAGTTCCAGAGAGGACAGATGCTGTCTGCCTGCTTGATTTAACGATCTGTGTGGAAATGTCTCAGGGAGATTATTCCAGTGGTGTGATACTGACATTGTACACGGAGAAAGCTGACTGCACTCTAAAATAAGGAAAAAGGCTGGTTTATTATAAATGTTTCTGATATCAATGAGGCTTTTGTAATGTGTGGAACATCTCAATTATGCTCTAAAATCAGTGAAAACACAGGCTTATTAAGCACTTTTCTGATGTCAGGAAGATACTTAACAAGCTTTTGTTAATCGCCCTCTCAGTACTGTTGAGAATTAGTCTCATGCTAGGGCACTAACATTTCTCAGGGGTCACAGCAGAAGGTTGAGAAAGTCATACAACACTTCTGTCACACTCTTATTTAAGTCTAAATGAAGTGAATATCAGCCTACATGAATTGTTTATCAACTTCTTAAAGGTCTTCTTTGGTAGCCAATCTCTATATGGCAACGTTTAGTGTGGTATGGCTGTCTAAGCTGTAAAAGACTCAATGCTACTACATTTTTTTTATTTTTTTCTGTATCATTTGAGCACATTGAAGTAGGTTAAGCTCCTTGCACTACAAAAAATATGATCACTCAAGGTGAATTTATTGATATTCATATCTCAAACACATTACATCCTAGTTATGATTGTATGCCTTGTCATTATCCCATGTGCTATGAACAGCTGTCAGATCTATTATGCCAGCCTTGTGCTAGAATATACACAGCGGCCACCACAGAAGATCAGCCTGAAGCTAAACCAGCTTTGGAAATGATACAACAGACTCACCACCACTCCCAAAAAAGACACTTTGAAGTGCTTTACACTTTAAAGTTGTTAGTCCATCAGACATACACTTGCTTCTAGCAAGTCTAAATACTTTGCATTCCTCCATTTTTATTATATTTTTAAAAACAACATTTACAAGAGCATAAATAAACTCAACCGTTTTGCAAAATGTATACACAATCTGTGGACTACATTTACATAATTTAACAATATTCAAACATTATGAACATATATTTTCTATTCAGCACATAAATAGTTACCACATCTAAGCATTATTCATTCAGTATAGTTTATAGCCCCTTAGTTTTGTTCAAATTCCAAAACAAATGTGCCACAGATATTCAGCTTTTAGGCTGAGTTTCTATCACATTCACTTTGCAATAATGTTCAGCTCTTCTACGCAGTTTGAAATATTCCACATTCAAACTCCTACTTTTACAGAGTGCATTGTTCTCCATTCCATTGCTATGACAGTTTTTTTTTCTCAAACATTTTTTTTATTTTTCAAATACATTTGAATGAATTCCATAGTATTTATACATAACATCTTAAGTAACTATGTACAGTATTTACATTAGCCTGACACTATAACAGATCTTAATGTATACAGTTACTTTATAAGTATGTCCAATCCATTATCAGAGTGTCTGATCAATTATTGTATAGTGTCAATCAATAATAAGACTTTTCCCCAAGGGTTGTTGATAAATGGTTTTGGATAAATTCTTAGTTCTTTAATTTTAAATTCCAATAATGTTGTGGTCTTCAGTAGGCTGTAGAAGTCTTCCAAAGTTGATATTCTGTTTGCATTCCATCTTCTTGTTATACACTTCCTTGAAATTGCAAGTATAGTCCATACTAGATACATGTTTGACCTGTTGAACTGAGGACCTTCTTTCATGTTTAATAGTACAAGAGCTTTAGTTAAATAAAATGATTAATTAAATAAAGCTTGCAGAAATTTGTTAATATCATTCCAAAATGGCTTAATTTTAACACAATCAAAGAAAATGTGGTTCCAATCTGCATTGTGTACTTGCTCACATCTCCAACATATTCCTTTTATGGAAGAACTAATTTTACTGATTCTGTCTGGGGTTAAGAATGCTCTGTGCAAGCATTTCCAATTAAAAACTTTCCAGTATTGTATAAAGGATGTATATTTTATCGATAATAAGATATCTGTTTTAATATCTTCAGTTAACTGTATTGGGTGTCCTTTTGTTATATATTTCCAATATGAGGTTTTGGGTGTTGTCTTATAGTTTATCAATATTTTGTAAAATTTTGAAATACTGTTTCCCATGTCAAAGTCATTATATATGATTTCATATATGTATTTCGTAAATTTAGGTATTTCTTTAAATAAAGAATTGTTAATTATTCTACTTAAATCTTGTGACTATGACAGAATACTTTGTAAAGTTAGCCAGCCCTGTTGTGGAATTCTGTATGTTGTTTTTATTACTTATATATCTAAAACTTTTAGTTCTTTGATACATTGGAGCCAACCAACAAATCCTTTCTGTTCCCAGGAATTAATAATTTCTCTCTATATTTTATGTGGAAAGTTCTTTGTGACTATAAATGGCATTAAAAGATCAAACCAGATTTTTAAATCTATATTTGCATTAATAATTTTCCTAAATGAGTCAATGTAATAATTATTCATATGAGTTTTAGTGGGTTTAGTTATGTTGTATTGCATACTAATACATAATATTTGCCATGGCAAAATGTTTTTATCTATTTGTAATTTTTTTGTAAATCAAATTAATTTATTGATATTACAGTTAGTAATTCTTTCCAATTTGCAGAGTAATTTGGACTTATCCAGTCTGAGATTGTTTTACATATTGATGCTTTTATATATATATATATATATATATATATATATATATATATATATATATATATACAGAGAGAGAGAGAAAGAGAGAGATAGAGATATGTATATATATATATATATATATATATATATATATATATATATATATATATATATATATATATATATTTATATTGCCAAGGCCACAGGGGTACCTCAAAGGCCAGAGACATACCTCAAAAAGAGGATTACTGGCCTCAAACAGATGCCCTACACTGACCGCCTCAAAAAACTCCAGCTTTACTCCGTAGCATATTGCCTACTCAGAAGTGATCTCTGCCTAGCATATAAAGCTATGTCAAACCCAGAGCTGTTGAACATGCTACACCTAAAGAAATCCCAATCCCTCCAAGCTACATGGTCTAGGGACCTAAACCTTGTCACCACAATAAACAGGACATGTTGGAGGGATAGATTCCTGTCCCAGAGACTTCCCATACTCTGGAACAGGCTACCCATCTATGTCAAGCAATGTTCTTCATTAGCACTCTTCAATAAAAATCTTGATGAGTGGATGGGAAATAGGAAATACACCATGGGGATCACTTCTGTGTCTCTGCTCAACAGTGGCACAGGAAAATAACTTTTTTGGGTGGCGTAAGCCAGGGAACCTTGTTGGCTAGGCTTACATAGGCCCTTGGGCTGATAGTCTAATACCTACTTATGAACCTAAGAACCTATATGTTTCTTATCAAGAAAGTTTAATCCTCCCTGTTTCCATGGTCTGATATGATGTATTAAAGTTATTCTATTTCTTTTGGGAAACCATAAAAATTTTATTAGACATGGATTTATTTCTTTAAGTATATTCCTTTCTGGTAACAGTTGTATTGCCAAGACTATATATAGGGTCTTGGACAGGAAAACCATTTCTATTAACTGTAGTCTATCTTCAAATGTTAATATTATTTTGTTCCACTTTTCCACAGAGATTTAATTGTATTGATATTATTGTAGCTTTTTGAGACTAATTCATTATTATCCTTGCATAACTCAATTCCTAGATATTTTAAGGAAGATTCCTGTTTCCCCATGATGCGATCCCCCTTAGTCTGCAGTTCTTTTTTTTTTATTTAAAAATAAAAATTTTGATTTTGATTTATTGAAATGGAGTCTTGAAGCCATGTGAAATTTGTCAATTAATATATTTAATTCTTCTAATGTCTCTTTTGTATTAGATAATGTTAGTAATATGTCATCAGCAAATAGCATTACTTTAGAATTGTATTGTTCATAAACATCTATTCCTTTGATATGATTTTTATATTGTTATGAATTGAATCTGCCAATATTTCAATAGCCAGAGCAAATAGAATTGGTGACATGGAAAATCCTTGTTTAGTGCATTTTGTTATATGTATAGATTCAGAGGTAAAAGGACCTAACTTGACATATGCTAAATTATTTGTATATATATATATATATATATATATATATATATATATATATATATATATATATATATATATATATATATATATATATAAGGATGCTGTAAATTCAAATAGCATTAGGATTTTGAATAAATAGCCCCAATTTAGGGAATCAAAGTCTTTCTCTATATCTAAGCCAATTATGAGTGTTTCTTTATTTTTTTTTATTAGCATAATCTGTAAAAGAATTTATTCTTTTAATATTGTCATGTGTGTGTTTGTGATATATAAATCCAGTTTGATCATTATTTATTGTTTTGGATAGTGGTATTTTCATTCTGTTAGTTAATATTATCATAAATATCTTATCGTCATTATTTAATAATGATATAGGTCTATATGAGGTACAGAGGTTTGGGGATTTGTGTTCCTTTAGGATTGGTGTGATTAAGGAATATCTCCAAGAGGGTGGTATTAAAGCTTCTGATTGAATTTCTAATAGAGTTTTATGGAAGAGGGATCGTATCTTTGAAAGAAAAAGTTTGTATATTTCCATAATTATGCCATCTATACCTGGAGCTTTATTATTTTTACCCTCTTTTATTGTATCTGTAATTTCTTTGTAGGATATGGATGCTTGCAGCTCTAGTTTTAATTTTTCTGTTTTTATATTAGAACATGTTTCATCTAGATTTAATTGATTGATATTTGTATTTTTTTTGGAAATGTTCCATATAGTGATTTCTGTAGGCATCAATAATGTCACTTATATCCGAGACATTTTTCCCTTCCTTTTCATGGAAGATACTTTTAATGTTATTAGTTTTAGATTGTATTTTGATTCTTGTGGATAATTATGTAGATATTTGGGAGAAGTAGCCAAGGTATTAACTTTTAGTTTTTCTAAAGCTAAACTCATTTTATGTATTAGAATTTCATTGTATTTATTGTTTAATACTTCTACTTTCTTTTTCATCTCCAAATGCTTTTGATTTTCTTCAGCTTTTACTGGCAAAAGTTTGGATTGTAGAACTAATAATTCAGAATCCCATTTTCTGATTTTTGTTTTATGCCAAATTAGGGTTTTACCATATATGTAAGCTTTTAATGAGTCCCATATCATTATTTAATTTATCTCTGTGGTGTAATTAATATCTAAGGAGAACTGTAATTCAGATAATAACCAGGGTTTGAACTCTTTAATTTTAGTTATATATGCTGGAATTCTGGAGTTAAAGATTAATGATTTGTACCCATTTTGAAGTTTTAGTATCAAGTAATTGTGGTCTGAAAAGGGGCAGGGAGTGATTGAGAAATTCTAGTTTGGGTACCAAGTCTGTGATCTTGATGGGAAAATAACAAAGATTTATCTTCTTTAAATTTGAAAGTATCTACAAGATGAAATGATTCTACCCACTTGTTTAAAGCTTTTGATATAGCAGATGTATGCAGCAGTCTTTTATTTGTAGTTTCAGAAATGTCAAATATACAGTTAAACTCTCCTCCTTATATTAAGTTGCCTTTATAATTATTGGAAATGAAATCCAAGTGTTTATTAACAGTTCCTGTTCCAATGCCTGGGAACCAGTATAGATTGGCTAGGGTCCATATTCTGTTATTATATTTAACTATTACTAATGCCATAAGGCCTTCTTTATCTTCATACTTATACATGATTTCTGGGTTAATCACATTTGTTTCCCATAAAATTGTTACCCCTTTTGTCTTTGTCTTATAAGTAGATTGCGCCAATATCATATATTCCTTAGGATTCCATTTGTAATTGTCATTTGCTTTGAAATGAGTTTCTTGAAGGAAGACAATTTGTGCTTTGTTCAGCTTTAAATATTTCAATAGATTTGATCTCTTGCTAGGATTGTTTAAGCCATTGGTATTTAAAGATAATAAAGTTAAATCCATCTTAGGTTATTTAGACTATGTATTTTTTGTTTTATTGTGACTATTAAACATTTTCCTCTGATAACTATAAAGTATATGTTTGAGCTTTTAAAGGAAATTATCAGTTTTATACTTTGACTGTTTATCAATAAAGTAATGTTTTGGTCAAGCGTACTAAAAATGGTTTTGTGAAATAACACATAAATGTTAACAAAACTAAGATCCACACTAGCCATGGAATGAAAATCATTCCTAATCTGATGGATAAACCTAAATCCATCAGATTTTCACTCATATCTTGACAATCCAGAACATCTGAGCTCCATACATTGAATTATCATATGGAGAATATTTGTAATAGGAATAAGCAATATTTATATTATTTTGAACAGATATAGTACTATTGTAGATTAGACAGAATTCTAATACAATATAAATGTGTACTTATTGTATAAGCAATTAATATTTACATGAAAGATAGATGACAAGCAATTCAGTCATAGTAAAGTAGGATGTATCATAAACCTCAGTAAAAGATTATAACACACAGCTATTTAACATATTCACCCTTATTGATGAAGTCTTTCAAAATGTATTACTTAATAAAAATAGATGGTAACAATATTTATACCTAATGTTTATAATACAATGTATTTTACTGGTTATATCAGAAGTTATATTTCATTGCTTGCCAGCATATAAGTAATCAATTTGTTTGTTGCTAACTTACTTAAAGCATCAAGTTTATTTTTTGTGGACATTGATGAAAGTTAATGCATTCAAATTATCAGTGCATCCTTATCCCCCCATTTCATAGACACAAAGATTTTCATATCTATCATTTATTATTATAAAATGAGTGAAATTATAGGTTAAAAACAACAAATTCACTTATTGTGATTAATGATTACAAGTTCCCTTTCCATATTCATAAATTGCCATGTTATGGCATATACCGAACACTTTTAGATTTAAATGGCAACATTCTATTTTGTATAATCAGCAAAGGTTAAACTGAGTGATTATTGTCAATTTAATACTATTTGTTCAGAATGTGATTGATACAGTCACGTCCGTGCCCTGGCCCAGCAATCATGGAGCATCAATCCTCACCACGAACACCAGAGAGGGCGTCTCATATATGAGGAAAGGATAACAAATACCCACAGTAAAGTGCAATTTCCCTTAAGAGCACACAGAGATCACAGTCAGTCCAGGGCTGGTGGCTCCCTTGCTCCCCAGGTCCCCAGTAAGACTCCCCACTGGCACAGCTATAGGGTCCAGATCTCAGCCTAGCTAGGCAAGCTAAAATCTCCAGCACACTCTCTGTCCAAACAGTGCTTCGTGTCCCTGCCCAAGTAGCTGACACACACTTTGAGATAAGAGTTTATACAACCACACAGACACTACTGGGGAAGGCTGGCACAGGTTCTCCAGCTGTACCACTTGCCACCACCCAGCTAATATTTATCAGCTACTCAAAGGCCCTTAAAAGGGTGTCCAATTTTTACTGTGCAATATTATTATCCAATTGGTAGATGTGACTAAACAGTCAATGCTTATTAGAGTGACTTGGTATAGTAATCACTATAAATCCGCAATGTACTCTAGAGCTTAAATTATCTCTACACAAACCAGCCACAGTTAAAAGGTTTTAAAATATTTAATAATAAATAATTAAAACCACAAGACAATACGTTCTACTACACAGTCAGTGCTAGTCAAGAGTTCAGAGATCACACAGAAATACTTAAAATAATTCAGTAGTACAGTTCTGACATAACAGAAAAACACTTATTATAATATTTCTAGCTTCTAGCTATCCCTAAAAGAAAACACAAGTCTAAGATATCTTACATAAGACAACAGGCAGAGTGCTGATGAGTTGGATGATCAAGACAAAAATGCTTAATGCCTTCTGATTCTCTCTGTTTAAATTGCTATTGCAGTTCTGATAAGCATTACATTATATTTTACACTTTCATGGTGTTCCCAGGCTACACATTAACTGCATTTACATTCTTAACATCTCCCTTTTGTTATCTTGCAGCTGGTCAGGAACACAGCAATAAAATACATTTGCATGTTTAAATCTAGCAATTTAACTCTTGGTTAAAACAATAAAAGGAATTTCTTCATCTAGACCCCTCAGCACCACTGTGTACGTCAAAGAGTTACCACATGCTTTACTTTGGTCAGTAGAGTGCACTGTTGTCACATTTATTTCCAGTTCCAAATGTAACAGTATTTCTTTACATTTATGACAACAGGCCTGTAGTTTACTTTCATATTTACAAATGACAGAATTATCTATAAACTTCTATCTGGCTAGGCTGGCAGCCTTCACCCATCTCTACCAGTCTTCACAGTTATGTTCTGTGACCCAGCTAATATTTATCAGCTACTCAAAGGCCCTTAAAAGGGCGTCCAATTATTACTGTGCAATATTATTATCCAATTGGTAGATGTGACTAAACAGTCAATGCTTATTAGAGTGACTTGGTACAGTAATCGCTATAAATCCGCAATGTACTCTAGAGCTTAAATTATCTCTACACAAACCAGCCACAGTTAAAAGGTTTTAAAATATGTAATAATAAATAATTAAAACCACAAGACAATACGTTCTACTACACAGTCAGTGCTAATCAAGAGTTCAGAGATCACACAGAAATACTTAAAATAATTCAGTAGTACAGTTCTAACATGAGAAAAACACTTAGTCTAATCTTTCTAGCTTCTAGCTATCCCTAAAAGAAAACACAAGTCTAAGATAACTTACATAAGACAACAGGCAGAGTACTGATGAGTTGCATGATCAAGACAAAAATGCTTAATGCCTTCTGATTCTCTCTGTTTAAATTGCTATTGCAGTCCTGATAAACATTACACCATCTTTTTACACTTCCCTGGTGTTCCCAGGCTGCACATTAACTGTATTTGCATTCTTAACATCTCCCTTTTGTTATCTTGCAGCTGGTCAGGAACAGAGCAATAAAAACACATTTGCATGTTTAAATCTAGCAATTTAACTCTTGGTAAAAACAATAGAAGGAATTTCTTCATCTAGACCCCTCGGCACCACTGTCTTCTTCAAAGGGTCACCACATGCTTTACTTTGGTCAGTAGAGTGCACTGTTGTCACATTTATTTCCAGTTCCACATGTAACAGTATTTCTTTACATTTAAGACAACAAGCCTGTAGCTTACATTCATATTTACAAATTACAGAATTATTTATAAAATTCTATCTGGCTATGCTGGCAGCCTTCACTCATCTCTACCAGTCTTCACACCCCCCTGGAGAACTCAAGCTAGTTTTTCAAGTGACCCTTGAGAAACGCTGCTTGAGAGGGTTAAGTCTATCTGAGTATACCTCACCCCATTCCATGTCTTGAGAGTCCATCTGTATTGGCATTGCTAACCCCATTGTGGTGCTGCACTGACATATCATATGCTTGCAATCCCATGATCCATCTTAGCAACTTGGCATTTTGCTGGCTGGCTCTGTTTAACCATTTTAGGGGGTTGTGATCTGTCATAACAGTGAATTTCATTCCATACAGATAAGGCTGGAGTTTCTGCAGTGCCCACACTATGGCTAGACATTCCTTTTCTACAGCTGCATAGCATTCCTTCCTGGGTTGGAGCCTACAGATGAGATAAACCACTGGGTGCTCTTCCTCCTCTGAAGAAAGCTGGCTAAGTACAGCACCCACCCCATGGTTTGAACCATCCAGCTGCACAACAAATTCTTTGCTGTAATCTGGACTGGCTAACACAGGGGGTCCTCCCAAAGCTTCTTTAAACTTCTGAAATGCCTGTTCACATGCTGGGGTCCACACTACCTTATCTGGCCTGCTCTTCCTTGTCAGGTCTGTAAGGGGAGCAGCTATGGTACAATAACTGGGGATGAACTTTCTGTAGTACCCTGCTGTCCCTAAAAATGCCCTCACCTGCTTTTTAGTAACAGGTGCAGGCCGTGCCTGAATGGCTTCCACTTTGGCAGGTTCTGGCCTTATCTTACCACTCCCCACTCTATGTCCTAGGTAGGAGACCTCTGCCATAACCACCTGACATTTGCTCGGCTTACTGGTCAACCCTGCCCTCTGTAGTCTGCCCAGCACCTCCCTGACAAGCTGTAGGTGCTCTGGCCATGAATGGCTGTAGATGACAATATCATCCAGGTAAGCAAGGGCAAACCCTCCTGCTCCTGCTAGGATAAGATCTACCAGCCTCTGGAAAGTTGCTGGGGCATTCTTCATCCCGGAGGCCAACTTTGTGAACTCATACAAGCCAAATGGAGTCACAAAAGCTGACTTCTGTCCAGCACTGGGAGTCAAGGGCACCTTTGTTTATTTATTTATTTATTTTACATTTGGTGACTGGGCTAGTCTAACTGGATACATGTACATTTTCAGTAGAGGCCCGGGGAGAAAAGCTCCAGGAAAACATACAAAATTAATAGAGGATATAACAGAAACAATGTAAACAGCAGTAATTTTTACATAAAAACATTATACCAAAATATTGATTACATTTTTTTTAACAGAAGATGAACTACTCTTAGTAAATATAGCATAATCAAAATCTTTTAAGGGTAGTATACTAAAGAAGGTATAATATACTTGTAAACATTGAATTTATATGCAAAACTGGCACCTGCCAGTAACCCTTGGTAAGATCAGTGGTTGTAAGATACTTAGCCCCACCCAGCTGCTCTAGGGCCTCATCTGTCCTAGGCACGGGGTAAGCATCTGACTCTGTGTGACTATTTAATTTCCTGTAGTCCACACAGAACCTGGTGCTGCCATCCTTCTTTGGCACCAGCACCATTGGGGAGGCCCAAGGACTGTTGGACTCTTGAATCAATCCTAGTTCCAACATCTCCTGTACCTCACCCCTCGGAGTCTGTCTGACTCTCTCAGGTACCCTATAAGGGGCCTTCCTAATAGGCCTTTGGGGTTCTGTATCCACCTGGTGCTGCACTAGGTGGGTGCACCCTGGTTTCCCAATGAACATGTCCCCAAATTCCTGCAACACTGCTCATATTTCTCGAACCTGTGTAGGAAATAGCTGCTGGGACATTGCTACCCCTTTCACTGTGGTGTCAGCCCGAGCCTCACTGAGGAGATCAGTCCACAGATCTCCCTCATACTCCTCCTGCAATCCACTGCAAATGCTCAGGATAAGGGCCCCTATCATGGTAAGGTTTCATCATTTTAACATGGTACTATTTGTGCCCCTGCCATCTGCCTAGCAGTTCCACTATGTAGTTAACATCACTTACCTTTCTTAATACCTTGTAAGGTGCCTCCCAAGCTTCTTGCAGTTTGTTGTGTCTGACAGGAATGTAAACCATTACCTTCTGCCTCACAGCATACTCTCGAGCTCGAGCATTCCTGTCAAACCACACCTTTTTCTGTTGTTGGGCCTCTGTCAGGTTCTCCTGGGCCAAGCCCATGAGTTCCCTGAGCCTTGTCCTGAGGTTTAGGATGTATGCTACAACAGACTCCTTGTGAGACTTGCACTCACCTTCCCACTCATCTCGAATTAAATCTAGAGGTCCCCTCACCCTATGCCTATACAGCAACTCAAAGGGTGAAAAACCTGTGGATTCCTGGGGAACCTCTCTGTAAGCAAACAACAGATGGGGCAAATATTTGTCCCACTCCCTCTTAAACTGATCTGCAAATGCCCGTAGCATGGACTTGATTATAGAGTTTATCCACTCAACAAGACCATTAATCTGGGGATGGTAGGGGGTGGTCTTCATGTGCTTCACCCCACAGGACTTCCACAGACAAGCCAGCAGGTCTGACATGAAATTGGCACCTCTGTCAATCAGTATTTCTTTTGGGAAACCTACCCTGCTGAAAATCTCTAACAAAGCATTTGCCACCTTCTCTGCCTCAATGGAGGTCAGAGCCACTGTCTCAGGGTATCGTGTAGCATAATCCACTACCACTAGGATATACTTTTTCTCTGTGGAACTTGGGTACTCAGAGGACCCACAATATCCATAGTTACCCTCTGAAATGGCTCCTCAATCACAGGCAAAGGCATCAAATGAGCTCTCACCTTGTCTCCTGTCTTGCCTACCTTTTGGCACTACTCACAGGTCCTGCAGTACCCTGTTAAATCTCTAAAAATTCCAGGCCAAAAGAAGTTCTGCATAATATGCCTCTTTGTACATTTTATGCCCATATGACCTTCAAAGGGAATATCATGGGCTATGGCTAGAAGTACCAGATGGTAGGCTCAAGGCACTACCAACTGCTGTACTCTCTCACCTTCTAGCCCTCCCTCAGGGGTCCACTCTCTGTATAGTAACCCTTTGTCCCAGTATACAGATTCCCCCTTTCCTTGAGAATCTAGCTACCTGCCTCAGGTCTTGCGATGTAGGGTCTGAGAGCTGAGCCTGTCTCAACTGTCCCCTTGTAACCCTTCCCAGATCCCCTTCCACAGGAAGTCTGGCATCCTCTGACAGTGGTGCCTTACTGTCAGCCTGTGTACTACTACTCACCTCTACCTTTGCAGTCACTCTGTCCAAGGGACCATTAGTATCCACAAGCAGCTGTGGCTCACATTCAGTCTCACTGATACAGATTAGCTCCCTCCCCGAAGTAACCACCTCACCAGTCCTGGCTGCAAGTATGCAGTCTGCCTGGGTCTCCCTCAGGCTACCAGACCCACATGCTTGTCTGCTAGCCTGACTGCATGTAACTGCATAAGCACATCGTACTGCCTCATCCAAATCCTTCCCTCTCAGGACATCTGCAGGATGGTAGTTTAGTACCCCTGTTGTCTCAAGACAACCTACTATTGGCATTTTGTCTTTCCCACTTACTGGATCCCTCACCTTTTGTTCCCCACCTTGCCTCCATGGACACCTGTGTGCCACATGGCCCCACTGGTTGCATTAAAACATTTAACCCTAGCTCCTGGATGTGTGCCTGGACTAGTGGCTTCCCCTGCTACCGGCAGATTCTGTTGGGGCAGTCTGTGCTGCCCACCATGGGTTCCTTTAGACCCATGAGCAGTATTGGGAGTTCCCTTCCTGTGCAGGGCTGCCCTGCTTGCCAGGTATAGGTCTCCCTTCTTCCCCAACTCATCTGAAGTAGCACATTGTCTATCAGCTAACCAGATCCTCATGTCCTTAGGCAAAGTGCTAAGGACTTGTTCCCACACAAAAAGGTCTGTCAGACCTTCAAAAGTGGTGACCTGACATCCACTCACCCACCTATGGAAATAAGTGCTCAGTTCAGGAACATATTCACTCACACTTTCATCTGCCTTGTGTCTATGTTCACAAAACTTTTTCCTATAGGTTTCAGGTGTTAGCTTAAACAGTTCTAAAAGGCAATTTTTTACAGCAGTATAATCAAAACATGCAGCATCAGACATTTTGGACAGAGCAGTTACAGCTTTACCATGGAGTAAGGGGGTCAGGAACCATACCTAGAGCACTTGTTCAACTTCATACTGTTTACATGCCCTCTCAAACATATGAATGAAACTATCAAAATTATCTCCCTCTTTAAACTGCAGAAGAAATTTACTGAACTTTTGTGCTTCTGGGGTCCAGTTACTCCCTTCCCCATTACCTCCATGACTCTGGCAAAGAGTAGGCATCTACTTCTCATGCTGCCTCTGCCTCGCTTGTTCCTCAGCTTGCAGACATAACAGTTTCTCATTCTCCTCAGCCTGCAAACGTCACAGTCTCTCCATTGCTTCTAATTCCATACACCTGGCCTCCAACTCAAGTCTCTTTAGCTCCAGGTGGATTTTTAAGTCCACTGCAGAATGATTGAGCTGTCCATTCCCCAAAGGAATTATATCTCCACTGCCAGTCTGATTGTCCTCCTGCTTGCTGTTTTCTAATGCAGTTGTAACCAAGGCTGCAATCAGGTCTGCCTTAGTCAGGTTTCCATACACCAGCCCTCTAGTCTGGCACATCTCCTCCAGCAGGCTCCTTGTCAGCTTTCCATACTCCTCTGCTGACATGTTGCCTGCTCACCCTGACTAACTAAGCTAACAAAAGAAATAAAAAAAATGTGATCTGAACTCTGAGTATTCACTGCGTGGCTGTTTTAGAGTACAAAACACCTTCAAAGCTCACTGTACACAAGCGACAGGATTCACTCTACCCACAGCACTACAAGCCAATTAGTATTTGCCAACTAATTAATATGTGATGTGGATATCCCACCACTGCCACCAATTAATATGTGACACTCGTGCCCTGGCCCAGCAATCAAGGAGCCTCAATCCTCACCACTAACATCTCATATATGAGAAAAGGATAACAAATACACACAGTAAAGTGCAATTTCCCTTAAGAGCACACAGAGATCAAAGTCAGACCGGGGCTGGTCGCTCCCTTGCTCCCGAGGTCCCCAATAAGACTCCCCACTGGCACAGCTATAGGGTCCAGATCTCAGCCTAGCTGGGCAAGCTAAAATCTCCAGCACCCCCTCTGTCCAACCAATGCTTTGTGTCCCTGCCCAAGTAGCTGACACACACACACTTTGAGATAAGAGTTTATACAACCACACAAACACTCCAGGGGAAGGCTGGCAAAGGTTCTCCAGCTGTGCCCCTTTTACCAAGACTATACAGTAGTACCACTTGCCACCACCCAGCTAATATTTATCAGCTACTCAAAGGCCCTTAAAAGGGTGTCCAATTATTACTTTGCAATATTATTATCCAATTGGTAGATGTGACTAAACAGTCAATGCTTATTAGAGTGACTTGGTACAGTAATCACTATAAATCCGCAATGTACTCTAGAGCTTAAATTATCTCTACACAAACCAGCCACAGTTAAAAGGTTTTAAAATATGTAATAATAAATAATTAAAACCACAAGACAATATGTTCTACTACACAATCAGTGCTAGTCAAGAGTTCAGAGATCACACAGAAATACTTAAAATAATTCAGTAGTACAGTTCTGACATAACATAAAAACACTTATTATAATCTTTCTAGCTTCTAGCTATCCATAAAAGAAAACACAAGTCTAAGATAACTTACATAAGACAACAGGCAGAGTGCTGATGAGTTGGATGATCAAGACAAAAATGCTTAATGCCTTCTGATTCTCTCTGTTTAAATTGCTATTGCAGTTCTGATAGGCATTACATTATATTTTACACTTTCATGGTGTTCCCAGGCTACACATTAACTGCATTTACATTCTTAACATCTCCCTTTTGTTATCTTGCAGCTGGTCAGGAACAGAGCAATAAAATACATTTGCATGTTTACATCTAGCAATTTAACTCTTGGTTAAAACAATAAAAGGAATTTCTTCATCTAGACCCCTCAGCACCACTGTCTACGTCAAAAGGTTACCACATGCTTTACTTTGGTCAGTAGAGTGCACTGTTGTCACATTTATTTCCAGTTCCACATGTAACAGTATTGCTTTACATTTATGACAACAAGCCTGTAGTTTACATTCATATTTACAAATGACAGAATTATCTATAAACTTCTATCTGGCTAGGCTGGCAGCCTTCACCCGTCTCTACCAGTCTTCACAGTTACATTCTGTGACATTCCTAGTTCAGGCTTCTATTGTTTCCCTTGAACAACTTTGTCAGTTTGATGTCATGTATAAAACATTAGTTACCTTGGTAACAGCTTAAGGATTATACATGGTCAAGATGGGTTAGAAAAACACAATGCAAATTAAAGCAATTATATGACTTGTTATGCACATTTACTTATATGAGAAAATCATCATGCTTCCCCTTGATGTTCAATATAGTGTATGCCATTTATGACAAGTTATTGTACACAAGCCCATGTTATTAAACTGAGTATCTGTTTTCAATTTAGCACTTTTTGTTCAGAATATGCTTGTTACATTCTGTGACATTTCAAGTTCAGGCTTCTATTGTTTCTCTTGAACAACTTTGTCAGTTTGATGTCATGTATAACACATTAGTTACCTTGGTAACCACTTAAATATTATATATGGTCAATATGGGTTACAAAAACTACAATTCAAGTTAAAGCAATTACATGACTTGTTATGCATATTTACTTATATAAGAAAACCATCATGCTTACCCTTGATGTTCAATGTAGTGGATGTCATTTATGACAAGTTAAGAAGGTAGTGTTATTCTACACAAGCCCATGTTATTAAATTCTCTCTTTAATACCTAAATTCAGCAGGTTGCTTCATCCTATATGACAATTATATACTTTATGTCTAGATTTACTAAAATCATACATTAGGTAACTATTGTGTGTTTTTTTTTTTTTTTTTTTTAGCTGTTGCTTAGTTATTTGAGAAACCACAAGCTGTAATGATTATTCTTGTTATTAGCTCCTTCCAAGCATGCTTATACAGTCCATAGACTTTAAATTATGAGACCCTTTTAGTTTCTTATTTGTTATAAGTATATTTCCATCCTTATATACACACATATGAGTACTTCAAGCAAAGGCAACAATGGTCGTCCAGGTTTGCCAGAATACCATTCACTAGTTTATGTTGTGTGTTTCCAGGCTGTTCTTAAATATTCAAACCAATATTTGTTTTCTTCCATTTTACCAGCCTGTTCCATGCAGTGGGCACTCTTCCAGTGAACCACTCAACACACCTTCCATTCCCACAGATATTTCCATGAAGGAAATCTGATGACTCTCTAGCACTTCCTGGCAACCCCAAACACCCCTAGAATCAACTATCCCCATATGCCCAACATGTCCAAGCAAGCTCACCTCCCAGACCACTGCAAAGGGTACTGCACAAGACCAAGTGCTCTTAGTCTTTCACAATAACTCAGACTTCCACTCTTATGTAAGTCCTTAATGTGTTTGGACCAAAATACATTTTAAATATAAAATTGCGCTTATTATTTATTTATTTATTTATTTTTAATCAAGAATCAACTTAATGAGCTAAATGAAGTGTTGGGAGACCATCAATATGTGTACATGTAGTTTAAAACATCCTATATATATATATATATATATATATATATATATATATATATATATACATACATTTTTTTAAACCAAAAACTTAATTGCTGAGAATCATCTCAGAAGCTCCTCAGAGCCATTAAGCATTATCGTCACTCTGTCTCCATTACTATAGCAACCTGGGAGTATCTGTTTCTGTTACTGTGTCTGTGTACTGCATAACAGAGCCTCGTGATCCACCTGAAGCAAAGCTTCACTTCACCGCAGCTTCAAACCTAAATTTCCTCCCTTTCAGCATGGCAGCAGCCAGGAAAAGAATGGAGAGCAAACAGATAAAAAAAAAAAAAAAAAAACCTCCAAACAAGCCGCCACAAGAGATAATACATTCTTCCAGCCTTCCCACCTCTCACTCAGCAGATGTATAAACAAACTATTCTCTGCCAAAATATCTCAACTCACAGTTTTATCCACCCCTTCCCTGGATCCAGGCTAAAACACCAAATGTCTCTTCCTAATACACAAGCATCAGTAAACCTCGATCACAAGCTGCAACCCACAGCTTCCCAGAGATGAAAACAGCAACATATAGCAGCTGCCAGACACAGCTCCATCCACACACACCATGTCAGGCTTAATCAAACAGCACTTGAAGCTATGATACCTGCCATAATTGATATTAACTATGTTTATACAGAATAATAATGACATTTGTACTAGCTGCCAGACACAGCTGCATCCACACACACCATGTCAGGATTGATCAAACAGCACTCATAGCTGCCATACCTGCCATAATTGATATTAACTATATTTAGACAGAATAATGATGATATTTGTACTAAGAGCTTGCTACTATTATTTAACCACGCTATACGTGACATTATTGAATCATACTTTAACTGAAGAAGGCATTAGTCTCCATGACAGCATTTTTTTTTCAAAACACTCTACTGGTACTGCTATTATATATGATGTTAATCTGTTACATTTGAGTCTGAACTCTGATGAATGGTACCTTGTTGAATTAGTTAATTAATTACTTAAATTATTATAAGTATAATCAATGAAAAATAAACAAGATAAGTATTCACTGAGTTCAAGTAGGGGAATAGAAACTTCTATGTTTTTATTATATGTTGCTTTGTTTGATTTATATATAATGTAAATAGTAACTCATTTTAACCTACTTTTGTTTGTGAAAAATTATTGGACTCTTTGAACATTCTGAATAAATCATTACTGTTTCTCAGTTGTTTAAGAAACCCTCCTTTTTTAAATAAAAAACAGATGACAAGTGATGTACCATATCAGTTGATACTTTGAGAGATGTAGTCGTAAGGGTTATTTTTTTGGGACAGCTATCTTGGAATCATTTTTTTGTTTCTTCTTTCTAGCATCAGTCCAAGGATTTGTTTCTTTTATTCTTTTAAGAGTAGGGGCCATCCATTCAATTTCTTCTGAGACAGACACTATGTTGTTGTTTTTGATGAATATAGTAGCTTCTTCTAAGTCATTAAAAGCTCTCGTCTCATTGGCAAAAAGTATTGTTATCTTGGCTGGAAAGGCCAGTTGTGCTTTAAGTTTGTTTTGTTTCAACAATTTTATTATTGGCCAGACTTTTTTTCCTTTCTTCTAGCATTCGGGAACAATAATCATTGTCAAACCTTATCAGACTTTGATTATATTTTAAGTGTGATTTTCCTTGTCCAGAAATGAATGAAATTTTATAACTATGGATCCAGGTGGAGTATTTGTTGAGTTAGAAGCAGGTTTCCTCAGTGCTCTATATACCCTTCCAATTCCAAATGAAAGCCTCTCTTTTAAGTCTAAAAATTCAGGAATCCAGGTTAAGAATGAAATAATGTCTTCTCCTTCAGTGTTTTCAGGCAGACCAAAGATCCTTATGTTGTTTCTCCTTTTCCTGTTTTCTAAGTCATCTATTTTGTTAAGCAGCCATGTATTCTGTTTAAGAAGAAATTCTTTTTGGAATTCTTCCTCTTTGAGTCTCCCTTCAATGTCATTTAGAGAAGTCTCTATATTTGTTATTTGTGTATGGTGTTGCTGTAATAGTTCCTTAAGAGTATCAGTCTGTTTTTGAGAATTTAATTTTAGGTTTTCTAAGTTATTTTTAAAGCCATCCATCTTCAAAGATAGTTCCTGTAAGGTAGATGTTATCAATTGCAGTTCTTTTTTCAAAGCAGCATCTGGATGAGAATTCCTTGAGCTGTTCATATTCAGTGACTCAATATATCCCCACGTTACTTGACAGGAACAGTTTTGTATATCTCCACCAAAATTGATATTTATGTAGTTTAGTAATTTATCTATAGATTTCTGATGTTTTAAACTTGAAAAATAATAACATTTTCCTATATTATTATACTAGTTTATGGAGCTCTCAAAATTCACTGCTCTCAGTTGGCCATCTAGGCTCCACCTGCTATGACAGTTTTTAATATGAATGTCTATAGCATTTGAGTAGTCAGTTCCTCCTTACTCCAACCTGCTATGCGTGTCTCTCTAACCTTAGTCCCACTGCTTCCCAGAACAAGGTGGAGGATTTAGCAAATATTTTTATCTATCCTTGAGTTACCTGCCTCTATCTTTGTTGTGACACACCCTAAATGTATTATGAATCACTCCTGCACCCCTGGATCTACATCTTCCACCTTTCAGATTACAAATTCCTCTATCCCACACTACTTTATTTGACATGTTATGCCACAAAGAAAAATCATTTGTTGACCCCAAACATATAGCCATTTCCTAAAAAAAGGCATTTTCCCATATAACTCTTCAATTGTTCTGTCTTATTTTCCCATTAACCATCCAGACCCTGTCTAATCTAGCTGTTATTTTAATGCTTATATACTGTCTGATATCTTAATATATTCAGCTACCTCTTTCCATCCATACATACCGGCTCCTATCCATATATACCTGCTCCTATCTATATATCTGTTTCCTCTCATACTACCTATTCATGTCTAGGAACTCTATTGTGAATTTCTGCATGATCCCAGATAGTCTTGTAGATGGGCACTTTTCAGTACATACCTCTTACTTGTTTAATTCATCCCAGTTTGCCCTAAGTGTCAACCTTCAGTTGTCTTTACAGAGAACCACAGAATCCTGCCTCCAAAGTCCCTCATTATTACACACTGCATGCAACATAATCCATTGTGCTCCATCCTGTCTTGAAATACCATGTTGGCTTGCTTTTTTTTTTTCAAAAACATTTTTATTTTATTTTCATTATAAACTTACGCAAATGTACATATAACAAAAACAATAACAAAACTATTTACAGTATTTACATTCATCCATGATAAACAATCATTTTATCCATGAGAAGTTGTCAGTATTTGTTCAAAAGGTTTTCCAGTTGTTGCCATGCTATTTCTTATGAGTAATGTGATGAGTTCTATAACAAATGGTTTGCAATTCTTTTTACAAACAACTTTTGCTAAATTAATAAAATATTTAAACATCAAATCTTGTTTACTTTTACAGTTTAAAGTAATAACTTTTATGGCAATTGCAAGAATTGACCAGTGTAACTGAATCTGATATTTAGATATTACATTAGGTATAGGAATACTGAATAGGATTACTGAGTTAGAAATATGACAGTTATCAGACAATAAAGCATTTATAAAATTTCTGAAGTCTTTCCAGTATTGAACAATATTTCTACATTCAAAGAACATATGAACCCAGTTGGTCTCTAGTAATTCATCACATTTCCAACATTTACTTTCACTGTTTTTTGAGTATAAGTTTTATTTTGTGTGGTGTATAGAAACTCCTTTTTCATTAATGTCCATGTATACAATCTCCAATATAATGAAGACGAGGTACCATACATAGAATTCAATAACAATTTTTTGGATTCATCAGATATTTATTCTCCATTAATCTTTACATAGTAATTCCAAAAATCTGAGTCAAACTTTAGAGTGTCTTCTCTTAGTATCTTATAGATAGTTGAGATACTTAATTTTTCATTATCTATCTATTCAAGACACCAAATTAAAAGCTGAATCAATGTAGGTATATATTCAGTCTCTAGGTTGATTGATAGTCTCATTTTGTTTTCTATAAACTGCCATAATGAGTGTATAAACAACCAACTGTCTTGACTATTATCAAAACTACATAAAAGAGAGTTTAGTGGTTTAATACTCTTATTTTCAATAAACTGATGCCAAAATATCAAGTTATTTTCCTTTAATTTTTGCATTGCATTGATGTTAAAAGAATCTAGACAATCAGGAGAGTATGCTATAGGGAATATAAGAAATAGAAATTGTTTAATGCTGTAATTATAATCAATTATATTTTTTAAAGTTATTAAATATTTGAGTAATGCCATAAGAAAAATGATCAAACTTCTTATTAAATAAACAAAATTCAAATAGAAGCCAATGAATTCTACTTATTCCATATTGTTTCTTAAATTTATTTTCTATAGTTCTGACATCAGTTATAATAATCTCATGTATTGCTTTCCAGCCAGATATATAGGTAGGTGTGATCCAATGTAATATTACATTAATTATAACTGATTTGGAATAAAGCTCTAAGCTAGGGGATGCTATCCCATTAATGTTCCAAGCTCTAATGTGCCATTTATATGCAATCATAGGTTTTAATGGGAACCATAAAACTTTAAGTAGTATGGAATCTAATTTTTTAAATAAGTTTTTGGGAGGGGGTAGTATCAATGTCTGTATATAAAACAAAATTGTAGGTAAAATTATCATTTTAATTAAAGAGAGCCTGTCCTCCACTGTAAAGATCATTTTATTCTATCTTTTGATTAGTTCACTAATGGTGGTTATTAAATTATTGTAGTTTGGTTTAACAGACTCTTTCCATACTGACACCCAAATAGTCTAATACATCATTCTCCCAATTAAACAGGCTATTCTCTCTTAGGTTTTTGTTGATCTTTTTATTAATTAGTAATGTTTTGGATTTATTACAATTAAATTTAAGCCCTGAAATTCTTTCAGACTTGCTTAAGGTATTTATAACATCATGCAAAGAACCATGAATATCACCCAACATTAACAACATATCATCAGCAAATAATTATATCTTAGGACCATAGTCCTTATTAATTTGAAAGCCTTTTATGTTTTGCTTGTTTCTGATATATGTAGCAAAAGGTTCCATTGAAAGAGCAAACAATAATGGTGACAAAGGACAATTTTGTCTAGTTCCCTTGAGGATTTCTAATGGTGAAGATAGACATGATCCGATTTTCACATAAGCTTGTGCCCCACTATAAATTTTCATTAATAGGTTGACAAAATCTGAGGAGAATTCAAAATCAGAATTCTTTGTAGATAATACCCACTAATAAAATCAAAATCCATTCTATGTCTAGGCTGATGACAGTTAGTGTTTTTTTGTATTTGCATGCTATGTCTATTAATAATAGTAATTTAATAATGTTGTCTTGCACTTTTCTATGAAGAATGAACCCTGTCTGATCATTATGTATTAGATTAGATGATATTTTCTTTATCCTATTAGCTAATATTGTCATGAATATTTTATATTCAGTGTTTAGTAATGAAATTGGCCTATATGAATCACAATATTTGGGGTCTTTACCTTGTTTTAATATGGGGGAGATAATTGAGTATTTCCATGATGGGTGTTGTACATTTTTGCTTAACCATAGTAAAGGCACTTATCATTTTCTTTATTATATAGTCAGGAAAAATCTTATATAGTTCAGGAATTATTCCATCCAGTCCTGGAGCTTTATTATCTTTTAAATATTTTATTTGCTGTTTCATTTCTGTTAGTGTTCTTTGTTTATTTAATATGTTATTTTGTTGTATTGACACCTTAGTAGTTATATTTTCTTGAATGAATGTATTTATTACATTATCTGCCTCCAAAAGTGGTGTGTTATTATTTATATCTTTATAGTAGTTTTTGAATACTTCCAATATGCCCATTAAGTTAAATGTATTTTTAACTTAACCATCACTTTTATATTTAATCTCATTAGTAAGATTTTGATTGTTTCTTTTTTGGATCTTACCACTATTTTATGCAGATATTTGGGATTTACAGCATAAGATTGTAATTTCAATTTTTCCAGGTTTATGGCTACCTTATGATTCAGAACGTCTAAATATTTTGATTTAATATAGTAATTTCATTAGGTGCTACATTGTTATTTGGTTTTGCATCCATTTTTATCTTGTCTATGTTTTCTTGTAAGTCTAAAAGTTCTTTGTCCCACTCTCTCCTTTTTTTAAGGTACCAAGATTTTATTCTGCCATGTATATAAACTTTAAAGGTGTCCCATAGTATAGTATCAGTCACTTCACCCTTATCATTTGTTTCCATAAACATGTCGATTTCTTTCATTATCTATTCCCTAAAGTCATTTAACTTAGTTATGTAAGTACAGATTCTCTGTAGAAATTTTAAATCATCTGTATGTGTAGTTAATGTAAAGTTTATAGCATTATGGTCCGAAAGTGGACAAGTCAATATAGATACATCACTTATTTTAGAGTATATATTATTTGATACAAAGACCTTATCAGTGTTTGCTTGTTTAACAAACCAGTATGAATAGTATAGAATAAAGAATAATGTTCTCTTAGACCATGTATATCTTTAAGGTTCATCTGGTTTGTAAAGTCATTTAACTCCTTGGCTTGAGATGTTAGTTTTATTTTACCATTTTTAGAAGTATCATTGCCTGATAATAGGCAGTTAAAATCACCTGTTGCTATAATTTCCTCTTTTGCATTTAAAGTAATCAAGTCCAGATATTTGTCAACATATTTAGTACTCAGTCCTGGTATCCAGTATGTATTAAAAAAAGTATAATACTTCCTATTGATTTCCAAAATAACCATGTTTTAGCATCCCATCTTTATCTGAAATTGTATCTATAATTCTTGGCATAGTATAAGTATTTTTACATAGAATAAGAGCGCCCCTTCTCTTAGTCTTAAAACATGAATCAGCCAGAATGGTATAGCCATTGAATGAGCATTTTTGTAGATCTTTTTAAATACATGGGTTTCCTGTAAAAAGATGATCTGGGCTTTATTCATTTTGATATATTTAAACAAACCAGCTCTTTTTACATTATTGTTCAAACCATTAATATTTAATGATAAACATTTATAAGCCATTAACTATAATGTACATGTTATTACTAACTGAAAGACCTTTCTTCCATGTTAACTTAAAATCTACTGAAAACTTACTTATCATGGATGCATAATATGTATTAAGCACTACTTTCAAAAACCCCAAACTATTTACAAACACATACATGAAACATAAAGTTTTTGGTTTAGTTAAAAACTTAACTAAACCATCCATCCACCACCTCTCCAATACCAAACGACACAAATTATCCATCTCTGCTTAGAATATAGTATAAAAAAAAAAAAAAAGCATTATGAAAGCAACTAAAGAAATCTGAATTCATGAAATATACATCAGAATGAGAGTGTCTAATATATCTGAAGCTATATGAATATATCACATATGATAACAGCACCTCTAATAAGTAGATATGTCAGAAATACACATCAGATCAAAGTATGTATAAACATTAGAAGCTGAATGTTAAGAAGATTGTCATTATTTCCAAGACTTTTCAAGAAACATCAGAAAATTTAACCATTTTGTCAGTCATCTATCAAACATTTCTCATGTATTCATGTTGAATATATATATATATATATATATATATTTATATATATAAATATAAAACACTTATTACAACATAACTAATTATATTTTGCAATTATACATATGTATTAACAATATCTATGTTGATGTCTTTCATCAGGAAGGGGGAGGGAGAGAGAGAGAGAGAGAAAAGGGGGCCTCACAGCCCTCCATTTAGTTACTAAAGGTTTAGTTATATAACATAAGTCTGATGTTAAAATGCATAATGAGCTTTCTAATGTAGCTCCTAATTTACTTGATGTCATTTAGTTACTAATAGTGTCATTGAATCTGCAGAATGTATGTATCTATAAGAGAACATAAGCATTTTCAAAGGAGTTAAATACTTTTATCACAATTAATTATTTACCATTTAAAGTATTTAATAAAGGATAACATAATTTCAAGAGAAAAGAATTCTAAGTACGACCATTTAACAAATTCAAAAGGTCAAATGATGTCATCACTGTTGTTTCCTCAAGCTGCAGGTTGATACCCTTGTTAAAAAGTATGTAAATCATCTCATGCATAACAGAAGGTGTCTCTAGTGAAGAAAAAGGCATTTTCGGTGGGAAATTCAGATCCTGAAGGTTTTAGAGTTTACAGAAAGCAAAAAAAAAAAAAAAAAAAAAAAAAACACTCAAGCTACTTTGCCAGTGCATGTCATGAATCTCCACAATGAGAACAGTTACACAGATCACCAGTTTCCTCACAAAACATCACCATCATGAAAAAAAATTAACCCTTTCATATAAAAACAGCTATTTAGAAGTAATAACTGCTACCTCAAATCAGAATTTTTAATCATTTACCCACCAGTTAACCAGGCCAGAGAGAGGGAAAAAGGGTACATAATATATATATATATATATATATATATATATATATATATATATATATATATATATATATATATATATATACATATGAGCGCTACAAAATCCTGAAAGCCCAAAATCCTGAAGACCAAAATCCTGAAAGTTCAAAATACTGAAAACACACAGGATACCAACACTTACTATATTCCAGCACAAGTACATACAGAAACATATTACCCTTCAACTATATGCAGGGGGGCTAGCCCCCCTGCACCCACATGTGGGGGGCTGTGCCCCCCACAACCCCTGCTACTTAAATATATCAACTCCGAGATTGCATTTCACTACACTAAGTGCAATCTTGGAGTTGATATATTTAAGTAGCAAGGGGTGTGAAGTCCCCACACCGGGGGGCAGGAGGGCTTTCCCCTCTGCTTATACTTGGGGAACAGTATTATAGTTTGCATTTTATTTGTTTCTGTATATACTTGTGCTGGAATATAGTGAGTGTTGGTATCCTGTGTGTTTTCAGGATTTTGAGTTTTCAATATTTCGAGTTTTCAGTATTTTGAACTTTCAGGATTTTGGTCTCAGGATTTTGGTCTTCAGATTTTTGTCTAAAACATCTAGTTAGAAACACTAATCAGAAACACCTTGTTACCTCACCACTGACCCACTAGAAAAAAATTCACTTTGGTATTAAGTCAAATTATACTATTACTGAAGAATTAGAAGTCATACGTCATTTGTAGTCATTTAAAAGGGAAAAGTATGTAAAGTATTTATAATGGGGAAACGAACGAAAAGGAACATTGGTAACAAAAAGAATAAGAAGAAAGGAGAGAGAGAGAGAGAGAGAGAGAGAGAGAGAGAGAGAGAATGTTATTTAAATACTTAGTGCTATATGTAATTAGAAGAAGTAGATATATAAAGGAAAAGAGAAATAATAAAAATCCCCACATTACCTTACAGCATAGAGACTTTCCAGAATCAAATATATTATGATTCATAAAACAAAGCATTTAAAATTAGAAGGAATTTATTCATTTGTCCTTTAGTTTCTTAGTTTTGTTTGCTCCTTCCTTCACAGACCATCCATTTTTTGTTGCCTGTCTCTTCAAACTCTGGGATGACCATTCCATTTCTTCTTTGTCCACAGTGTTTTCTTATTTTGGATAAATTCTACTGCTTCTTGTAGGGAATCAAAGATCTTCATTCCTTCTGGCAAGGTGATTTCTATTCCTGCAGGAAAAAGAACTTTAGCTTTAATATTGGCTTTTTTCAAGGACTTAATTAGAGGAACACACTCCTTTCTTCTGAATATGATTGTAGAGGTGCAGTCATTGTCAAAATGAATAACTTTTTCACCCATCTTGATAGGGGAATTGGTCCAAGCTGATTTTAGCACTAAGTCCTTGTCTTGTAAGTAAAGAAATCTAACTGTTATAGATCTGGGGTTAGATGAACTCAGAGATGAAGTTGGATTTGCCAGGGACCAATGAGCCCTCTCAATTCCAAAAGAGAGGGATTCAGGCATGTTTAGTGCTGATAAAAACCACTTATTGAGGAATTGAATCATGTTAGCGCCATCTTCTTTCTCAGGAATTCCATATATTCTTATGTTGTTCCTCCTTGATCTACATTCAAGGGCTTCCAGTTTCTCAATCAGCCTGGTGGTTTGTTTCAGAAGAAATTGATTGTGATGTTCATTTTCTGTCATTCTAGTATCTAGGTCAGTTACTGTTTCCTCTAAGGCAAGAATCTGTTCAGATTGTTTTTTTGCTATTCCATTTAGAAGTTCAAGTTGTTTAGTGCATTCTTGTTTGATAATATCCATTGTGTTTTCAAATTTGTCCCCTTTTTAGTGACAGTTCTTGGATGTTTGTTATTATATGGGTACTTCAGGTTGCTCTGTTTTTAGTGACAGTTCTTGGATGTTTGTTATTATAAGATGTAGTTCTTTCTTCACTGCACTCTCCTGGTGTGGGTTCTTCAGGTTGCTCATGTTTTTAGTGACAGTTCTTGGATGTTTGTTCTTATAAGATGTAGTTCTTTCTTCTCTGCACTCTCCTGGTGTGGGTTCTTCATGTTGCTCATGTTTTTAGTGACAGTTCTTGGATGTTTGTTATTATAAGATGTAGTTCTTTCTTCACTGCACTCTCCTGGTGTGGGTTCTTCACGTTGCTCATGTTTTTAGTGACAGTTCTTGGATGTTTGTTATTATAAGATGTAGTTCTTTCTTCACTGCACTCTCCTGGTGTGGGTTCTTCAGGTTGCTCATGTTTTTAGTGACAGTTCTTGGATGTTTGTTATTATAAGATGTAGTTCTTTCTTCACTGCACTCTCCTGGTGTGGGTTCTTCACGTTGCTCATGTTTTTAGTGACAGTTCTTGGATGTTTGTTATTATAAGATGTAGTTCTTTCTTCACTGCACTCTCCTGGTGTGGGTTCTTCACGTTGCTCATGTTTTTAGTGACAGTTCTTGGATGTTTGTTATTATAAGATGCAGTTCTTTCTTCACTGCACTCTCCTGCTGTGGGTTCTTCACGTTGCTCATGTTTTTAGTGACAGTTCTTGAATGTTTGTTATTATAAGATGCAGTTCTTTCTTCACTGCACTCTCCTGGTGTGGGTTCTTCACGTTGCTCATGTTTTTAGTGACAGTTCTTGGATGTTTGTTATTATAAGATGTAGTTCTTTCTTCACTGCACTCTCCTGGTGTGGGTTCTTCACGTTGCTCATGTTTTTAGTGACAGTTCTTGGATGTTTGTTATTATAAGATGTAGTTCTTTCTTCACTGCACTCTCCTGGTGTGGGTTCTTCACGTTGCTCATGTTTTTAGTGACAGTTCTTGGATGTTTGTTATTATAAGATGTAGTTCTTTCTTCACTGCACTCTCCTGGTGTGGGTTCTTCACGTTGCTCATGTTTTTAGTGACAGTTCTTGGATGTTTGTTATTATAAGATGTAGTTCTTTCTTCACTGCACTCTCCTGGTGTGGGTTCTTCACGTTGCTCATGTTTTTAGTGACAGTTCTTGGATGTTTGTTATTATAAGATGTAGTTCTTTCTTCACTGCACTCTCCTGGTGTGGGTTCTTCAGGTTGCTCATGTTTTTAGTGACAGTTCTTGGATGTTTGTTATTATAAGATGCAGTTCTTTCTTCACTGCACTCTCCTGCTGTGGGTTCTTCACGTTGCTCATGTTTTTAGTGACAGTTCTTGAATGTTTGTTATTATACGATGTAGTTCTTTCTTCACTGCACTCTCCTGGTGTGGGTACTTCAGGTTGCTCATGTTTTTAGTGACAGTTCTTGGATGTTTGTTATTATAAGATGTAGTTCTTTCTTCACTGCACTCTCCTGGTGTGGGTTCTTCACGTTGCTCATGTTTTTAGTGACAGTTCTTGGATGTTTGTTATTATAAGATGTAGTTCTTTCTTCACTGCACTCTCCTGGTGTGGGTTCTTCACGTTGCTCATGTTTTTAGTGACAGTTCTTGGATGTTTGTTGTTATAAGATGTAGTTCTTTCTTCACTGCACTCTCCTGGTGTGGGTTCTTCACGTTGCTCATGTTTTTAGTGACAGTTCTTGGATGTTTGTTCTTATAAGATGTAGTTCTTTCTTCTCTGCACTCTCCTGGTGTGGGTACTTCAGGTTGCTCATCTTGAGATCTCCAGTAGAAAACTTCTTGACAGGAATAATTAAAAAATTCTCTTGACTGTGTATTAATTTTTAGAAAATAATAAAGAGTCTATGTTAATCTAACTTTTAGTATATTGTTAGTTAGATTTTTCTAAAAATTAAAGTATATTTCCTGTCAGGATATTAAAATCTAAGCAGAGCTATGGATTTCTGCTGCTATCAGACTGGCATCTTGGCCACACCCCCCACTTTTGCTTGCATCATCAACATACTCTTCAACTAACATACTTCTCAAGTAGGACCTGAATCTTAAACATCAAAGGCTCTTCAAACCATACTAGGATGCGTCTTATTTCATGTACAATTTGAGGTACAATCATTATCTTGATAGTGCTTATTTTGTCAACTCTTGTGCATGTGTTACCATCTCCCATTTGTAAGAGTTTATCTATTTCCTATAAATTTTATCCAGATTTTTTATAACTGCCCATTATAGGTATAGCCTTCCTCTATTTCTAGGTAGGTAGGAAACTCCACCTCCTGTATATCATCAGCTGCCGCCCATCCTTTTTCTTCTCCCACCATAACCAGCACCTTTTATGCTGAATCTGACAAATATATCCAATACTACCAGTAAAGTGTTACATATATATTAGACATTGAAATGAGTAATCAGTACACACAGCTGAAGCATGGCATTTCTTCTAGTCCCATACTTTTGTTGTAATGTTTCATAGATGCACAAGGCCAGCTTTAATCTCACCTTGCACCCAGCAAAAGTAATATCTGCTTATAAATTCTGCTTCTGTCTGTGATGTTGTTAACCAAAAGTGGTCCCTTCCAACATTAGGTCCTCTAACGCTATGCATTTAATGCCCTTCTCCAGTGTGATATTAGACCGATGCCACCTGTTCTTACCTTCTATCACCATTTGGTCTATAACGAAAGTTCATATAAGCGAACGCTATAATGAGCGAAACTCCCGGACATGAGGTGCGTGTTGTGGGATCGCAGTACAGTGAAGATCAGAGTTTTTGCCCTTTCCTCACTGTAGCGCAATCTTTGAGTTGGAATATATATTTAGCAGGGGGTGTGGGGGGCACAGCCCCCCCACAATATTGTTTTCGATGTCTGGGATTTTTGCTCATTGACCGTTCACTTATATGAACTTTCATTCATATAATATAGACCCATCACCATTACATCATCACTCAAAGCTGCCTTTACTTCATCCTACAATAATCAGGCACAGCAACCCACAAAAGGTTGTTAAATAATATCACTAGTCATAGTTCATTCTTAAGCATCTCCTGCTGTTCATCACTCATCCTTTACTAACAAACCCATCTCCAAGTACAAAATTTATCTTGCTTTTGCTCCACAACTATTGACAAAATTAAGGAGCATGGTCAGAGTTATTTGTAATCTGCCAGAGTGTTCCCTGACCTTTCCTGCCTGCAAGAAAATAATCCAGCCTCCTACCCTATGCTCTTTCCTCTCTAGAAAAGATAGATGCTTGCTTTTTACCCTTTTTCTCTCTCTTCATTTATCTATTAATTCTTGTTCTTCTATTTTTCTCTCTTCAACTTCTCCTGAACCCTAACATTATATTCCTTATTCTTGTACAACCTGTCTAATTCTGTATTCAATGTAACACTGAAGCAATGTCCTAGCACCTGTATACCCCCGCCTCTATTACCTCTTCCCAATTTTTAAAAAAGTCTTCCAAGGGTGCATATATATTCCCTATGACTATTTTAGTACATTACACACTGGCCTTCTATATATTCCATCACCCTTTTAAGTTTATTAATTTAGATTCTATCTTAACTTTCAGGATCAGATAAAAACAGAATGACTGCTCCTTCCTTTCCTCACTCATTTTGTAACCTGTTACTATACCTGGGCATTCCTACTACTGTAACTTGTTTGCTTCCATAATCTTTAGCTTAGTTTCTTGTAAAACAGACATTTGAATGTGTAAATTTTTACTTTCTGACAAATCCACTTAGATTTAATGGGGTATGAACACCATACTGCATTCCTAGAGATAAAATGAATACAGACAGCCTTACTGTTACCTTCAATAACCTTTACCTGTGTTAACTGACCCATGTCTTGCCTCATCCTGCACCCAGGAGAGGGTCTTAGTAATAAGTCTATTATTTAGTTGGAAGTGTATGTGATCAGTGACTATCATAATGCAGTTTTGGGAAGATATGAAGCTACTTTGTCTGTGGATTAACACACCACATGCTAAAAGAGCTGTTTCTGAATACACATTTTAGCAATTGTTGGTAAGGACATGAGTATGGCCATATGGTGATAACTGGAAAGTTTTGTGACAGAAGGTCCCTTATGGGGTGGCATAATAATAGAGGCTTTGTAACACCTGAGTGCATAGATTTCTATAACAGAGTGTCAGATAATGATTGACACAGGTTCATAGGTTCATAGGTTCATAGGTTAGTACTAAGCTAACTGCCCTTGAGAGCCATTTTAAGCTTAGCCAATTATCCCTTGTGAGACTCAAAAAGGGTATGAACTACCTTCGGTTGCAACCTAACTTGTCATTAGATTATCTGTAGCAGGAGGTGTTGATTTTAACTGGTGAGTAATTTATGAATTTCTGAGATGCTTACTAATTTATTTGAAAGGGTGAATTGAGTAAGCAGGTTTTATGTGAGAAGTGGTGGTTGATAGAGAGGGTATAGAGAAAGTTGTCATGTTGTAGTCGGAGACGCTATGATTTGTCACATCTTGTGAGGTTAGATCTGATGAGGAAAAATTGAGCTTGTTGCAGAAGTACTTGGGATTGATGATGAATTTTAATTGCTGCCGGTGGTTCTTTCCTGTTTGTTAGAATGGACTTCGGTTTATTTCTAAGTTCACATTATATGTGCAGTGACTGAGGGGGACCCTGATATTTCTGAATGTTAGATATAATCAGACTTAAGGTTAGAATCCAAAGATACAATGTTTGCCCCATACTTTATCTATCCTTGCTGTAGTCAAAATACGATGATATAGGCCATAGAGATTTACGATTGGGTGGTTATAGGAATCAGTGGATCATTTAACTCTTAGGTCACATAGTATTACTTTTTTCCTTGGATATTTGTAATCATTCATGAGAAAATATTGTCAGTAGTAGAAATTGCTGGAGTAGCAAGGACTATGTAGGAACAGGAAGTTTAATGTTTTATGGCTGTTAGAGTCATAAGGGATAATCTGTAGCAGGTGAGGGCTAAAAATAAAATTAGATAAATTGCCTTTAGCAAAGATGGTCACACCTCCTAATCCCTTGTGAGATCAATCTGAATTTCAGAGATGTGAAATTTGAGCAAAATGTCAGGAAAGACCACAATATTTGACAGAAAATAAACAAGCCAGCTGTGGAGAAACATTAATGTATTGCCAAGTGTACATGCATTGAGACAGACTCATTTTGGATCAAATTCATTTTTACAAAAAGAAGACAAAATGTTTTCTTTTACAATATTCAGAATATCAGTTCATAGATTTGGATGAATACCACAACAAGACTGATGAGGCATTTTAAGGTAAGTGTTTTAGTGGATGAGTAGTCATTAATAGTGACTATATTTTTCTATGAAGTGTTTATGTTTGGTGTGTATAAGTGAGTTATAAAAAAGTTGATAGGGATAATAGTAGGGCATGCTTTGTAGTATTGCTCAAAAGTGGAAGTCATAGTGATGTGGAAGTTAACAGATGAATTTTCTTACTGACACAGAATAGTTAGATTGATCTGGGGGACAGATATAAGAGGCAGATCTGGAGGTGATGAGAAGCAGCAGGATTGAGAGGAGATAGTGAAATGCTCTATAAAATGGCGTCCTTAGTGGTTAGCAGCAGGGTGGGATATATTTGTTAGATGACTGGCTGAGGGTATTATGTAGACTTTTCAGGTTTATTGCCATTTGTATTGTTTGATGACATCGTCACACTGGCAAATATGGGTGGATGAACAAATCTTATTCTGTTCTCCATCAAACAGATAGCTCTTTACTTACCCAGTATTACTATCACAGATGCTGAAGGAAAAGCTATTCCACATGTCACTGACTACAAATACATAGGTATGACCTTAGATCAGTCCCTTAGCTTCACTGCTCATATTGATAACACGGTTAATAAAGTTGTCTCAGATGAAGCTTTGCTACAGAATCTCCGCTCTACTAACCTCTACTGCCTGCAGATCCGTAGCCAAGAATATTCTTCTGTGAAAACTAGAATATTGTTTGCCATTACTGTCCTTCCATTCTGCCTATAAAGATTAAAAACAACAGAAAATAAAATTGCCAGATTTGTTTCACTAGCAGATTCCAAATCATATCACTTCTAACTGCTGCAGGTTCTTAACTGACTTCCAGTAACACAAAGATCTACTTACCTGATTTCTATATTACTGTACAAGATCCTCAAAGAGGGCTATTGTCCCTACTAAACTACCTTTCAGAGATCAAGCTTATTCTTTGGAAAGTAGCCAGGCAACACCATTTTACTCAGCTGCCTCTTTCAAAACAGCAACTGCAGAACATGGCTATTCAACTAACGGTGTGGAATAAGCTTACACCTGAAATTAGGTCACAAGATTCCCTGCCAGGTTTCAAGAAATCCCTATCTGAACATCTGTTCAATAAAGCTGACTGCAAATGCTTTAGGGACAATGACTAAGAAACGACCACCAATTACGGAACTTACTGCCCTGGATACAACCTTGCTGTTATAAATCCTTTGTTTAAAAGTGTTAACTACTCGTGATTTAAAGTTAATGCTTTTCATTTGCTTCTTGTCTAATCATCACTACAGTAAAGCAATCTGTATAATATACATTTTTAAATGTCTTAAAACACAACTTCTGCATTAGTCCTATATTAGTAATAACTTAACATGCTCTCGTTGTTTATTTGTTGGCACTGTAAACTTACTTGCAATGTTACTTGGCCTCTGTGCCCAGGTTGTGGCTGAAAAGGGTCTTTGGGCCAGTCCACCTACTAAGTTAACAAATACTAACTAACTAAATAAATAAATGTTACCACTAATACATTTTTTGAGAAATGTAAGTATCTGTGTCCTGCAAGCATTTGACCATGGTGTTTGTAGCACATTCCGATATACCCCATGGTTATGGTACTTATTGTTAAAAATACTGCAGTGCGTCTACAATTTCTGCAGTTTGTTAACACTTGTATACTTCAGTTACATGCTTGGCATGCATACAAAAGGTGTTCTTTTCACTTGTGTGTTTTGTCCTCATCTTGGATATATGACACGTGCTATAGTTGCATACCTTGTGGTCATATCCTTTTTTTCTTGATAGCCAGAATTATAAGCTTCAATAATTGAGTGCTGTGCTGTGCTCTTTGCTTTTATGCTTACTCTGGATCTTGGTTTCACCAGTTCTGTCACACCACTGTTTTCTTATAAACACATTCATGTTCATAGGTTTATACTAAACTTACAGCCAAAGGGCTATCAAAGAAACTTAGCCATGACCAGAGTAAATTAGTTACCCTTGATAAGAAGATTATGTTTACATACTCCAAGTAAGAACTTATGATCTGCCATCCAATTGTCATATCTAGTTTTGGAAATAGATAGGGCATTACTGTGTTTGCAGTGTAGAGTGATTTTATTCTAAAGGCAGGGTTTTGAATCTGTCTTGTCAGCAGGTGATGTGGCTCTTGAAGTAGAGTTTGAGGTTTCTGGCATGAGTATTAGATAGGTGATTCATTCTGTAAAAATGGATGAGGTTGAAAATGGTATGGACTTTTAATGTTCTTGAAAAGGGTAGTGATTTTCAGTGCTCAAATGGCTAAACTGAGATGACCCCTGAAGATGACAAACACAACAGAGGACAGGGATAGGGTTTTTAGTCTTTTGGGGTAGCTTGGGATGTGCAGTCTAGAAATCTATTTTTTACCCCCCGAAAACTGTGGGTTATATTTCCACTCCAGCTGATGCTGCAGTGGAGAATTACGGGCGTGCAGCACATCTGAGTGTGTAGTCCTACAGATAAGATGTCAAACTGAGGTCCCATCTGTTTGAGTTGGTCATAGCTCAGGTGGATATAAAAGATCCATGGCACCTATCAAAAATAGTAGGGAAAGTTCCCTTATACCCTGGCCAAATTTCCCCTGGTAGTATTAATATCACTTTGGGTTTCCTCTGAAAAGAGGTCATTAGCCTAGTGGGACTAACCTGGTCAACAAAGAATAATTGAAATAAAAACTCATCTGATAGCTCCTCTACCTGCACAGAATCAGCCCATTCATTAAGGAGGGACTGGAGCTAGGCATTCTTGGGCTAGGTGAGATCGCTATGTTGCATTAATTCTTGTCCAGGAATACCCTGCAGCTCTTTCTTCACTGTTGAGATTCTGGTGGTAAGGTGGTAGGGTGCAGGCCACCTTGCTGATCCTGCGGGTGACTTGCCCACTCTCCATGGAATCTTCTCCCTCTGCCCTCAGCAACTCCACTGAGCTCCACTGTTGCACAAGAGGAAACATGCTTCTGCATTACTCCTTTCCTTTGGCTTGTAGTGTGACTTGGATTTTCACAGTGCAAGCTTTGCAGTCTCTGACTTAATTGGATGAAACATCTAGTGCATCCACTAGGTGTCACCCTTGTGGCAAACTACACCCACTTCCCTGTGCCAGGATGGTCAAACCAGTACCAGCTGGTGAGTCCCTTCCTCACTGATTAGCTTCTACTGGCCCCTGTGCTACTAAATGTACTTGCTTCACCTGTGGAGTAGACTGGGCTTTATCTATGGCACAGATTTGTTTCTAGCAATCTTCTTTCTCAGAAATCTTTTGGGTGTTTTTGAGGTTGTCAAGATGTTTTTTTCTAAGGTACATTCCAAAACAGGCACTGTATTCAATGATACTGAGACCGTGTGGCATGTACAGAAGACAGAAATCAGCAGAGCGAGGTAAAAGTTCTGTGTTCCACAAGCTGTTTATGAGTTATGTAGTGTTTATCATCTGCCACACTCACTATTTTTATATGTTTTCCATGGCAGCTAGGTGATTCACATGTTTGTCCTTCATTGCTTATGAGTATGGTGTAAGTTTTTATGCTTACATTTTATTTGAGTGTTCATAATTTTTTTACTCACATCAGAAAGTAGTGCATGTCATGACCGTAACTGGCTGAGTGCTTTGTTTCCTGTCTGCGTCTGTCTGAATTTATTGCCACACTGAATTGTATGGTGGAACATAGGGATCTTCTCTGGGTCTTGACATGCTCTCAGTATAGTGCTTTAACATTGTCTTGTATTTGCTGGTGATCGCAGGTTAGCTACGGTTTTGCTGGTTCTTCACTGCTCAGTTTATACTACTTCCACTAATGTCGGCTTGGCTACGCACGTTATGTTTTGACTAATCAGTAAATCACATATCTGTGTAGAGATCGCTTTTCAGCATTGGTTGCAACTTTGCTGCAGTATTTTGAAATCCAGCCATTTATAGAAAATTATCTCATAGCAACAATAAGAAGAAGAAATAATGTCCATGCTGTAACTTGTAAAGATCAGCTGTCAAGATTGCATTTTAAAAACACTGAAGAAAGAAACAAATGAAAGCTCAGAAATTTAAATCTCAAGGGAGACACAATGACTTTTTAGCAGTTGTCTTAACCTATGCAAAGAGGAAGTGATTACTAGTGGTACAATCATCCATACATTGTACATTCATTACATCCTTTGCCTTCATCTGAAAGTCATCAGTGATCCCTAAGGAAGCTTCACCAAAAAGGACATCTCCCAGAGCATTGAGTGCATCTAAAATGGCCTTTCTGAGCTCCACCTGGAACTAGGTGAGACAGAGCTGTCCTGCATAGGAACATTTCCAAACTGTTACCCTAATGACAGCATCAGCACAGTTACAACTGTAGTGGGTAAGTTGGAAGTCCATTGAAGAACCCCGTTTCAAACCTTTTCCAGAGACGTCTAGAACCTGGAGGCAAAGAGCTCTGACAGCTTATTTTTTCTGTACAAGATCTACAAGGGAAAGCTGGAAATAGATTATGTGACATAGGTCAGAGTTGTAAGCATTAAAACAGCAGAAGATACCCTCTTTCCAAGCTAGTTCATATATTCTGGCTACAGCAGTATGCTGGGGTATAAACAAACTAAACCATGGAGTGGGTGGAAGAAAATGTAGCAGTCTACTCTGGATGGCCATAGAATATGGCATGCCACTCTGTCAGGGACTTATAAAAGACAACTGCTTTTCTGGTAGATGTAGCAAGAGTATTTAGGTACTTCCAGATGGCAAATATGACCCCCCCAGGGCAAGTTACAGGGATAAGATGACTCAATATTTCTAACCATCTTACCCCAAATGCTCATTAATTTCATTCTGCAGAGAAGAAAGAAAAATTGCAGGTTAGTTAAATTAGAACATTTTAAGGGTGAGAGAATTCACAATGAAAAGATCATCACCTGGGTAATGTCAGGGGAAATAATCATTTGTCTTTGCTATCACTGAAATAAAAACTCAGACCTTTATATTCTCTTGTCCAAGAGGTCTCAGTGTAGTGGGAAGATATCCTCCTCACATCAGAATCTGAAGAGTAGACCCAATTCATTTTTGCTATGAAAGCACAGGCTGATAATTAAGCAAAGACACAGGGATTAGCTATGTCTCTATCTCTAAAACGAAGGAAGCGGTAGCAGCCAAACCATCACTTGTTTGAGAAAACATGCAAAAGGCCTAGAGCTGACATTAAACTATAAGGTCTTCCCTCACCCTCGCAGTCACATCACACTTTGGAAATGGGAAAGAGGAGTCCAATATTGCAGGTGTAACCTAAACATCTATGGTGGTTACTGGAGCTTGAAATACTGTGACTAGTGAGTCACAGACACTGTATTGCCTGGCTGCTTCTTCCAGGTGTGGGAGAAGTATGCACTTGGGAAAGAGTGGAGGGGAGCAACATGGAGCAACATGGCAGATCTTAAATAATTGGTTTCAGCTTAATGACTCTGGTGATAAAGAAAAACATTTTGTTTGTTATTACCACTGCCATACTAAACTACGCAAAATGTTTAATTTTCTGAGAAATTATCACTGCTACACAGAGCCTTATCTATTTTTTTAGAATGTAATTTAGAGTTATCTATATATTTAAAATGCAAACAGCATCAGGAACAAATATCCACAGCTACAATATTGGGTCAAGAGTACCATCTTGATAATCTGGCCATATCAAAGACATAGCTGAAGCAGGATGACAAATTACTTTCTGCTCTTGATATGCTCTATCAATCCTTCAACAGTCTAAGACCTGAAACAAGGAAAGATAGTGATGCAATGCTTCTTGTAGGCAAATACATCCCTGCTTAACCTGTCTCCCACTCTCCTAACACACTTAACATGAGCCTAACTGGCTCATCTGCTCCTGTTTGCTAGGTGATAATGTGAAGCTGTCTCTGCCATATACAGATTCCCATTCACTTCATTTGAAGCTGCTGGAGACCTTTTAAAAAATACATCCAAACACGCCAAAGAATGAATTCCATCTTGCTTGCTGACTTCAACTTACATTGAAATTCACGCACACACACACACACACACACACACACACACACACACACACACACACACACACACACACACACACACACACACACACACGTACCATAAAACTGTACATACACACACACACACACACACACACACACACACACACACACACACACACACACCATAAAACTACCTGAGGACAATGCAGTAATACCAATCACAAAGTAAAAGCTAGTAGAGTTTATTTTAAGAAAGGCAATCTGAATCCTCAACTTCCTCTAAGACATTCTAGGTTGAGGGTGCTAACTCTTGCATACCAAATTAAATGCCAGCCACAGTACACATGCCTTCCACTTCTAATTAATTTGTACTAACTCCTATCATACAAGGTTCTGCTCGACTCTGTATTTACATGAGAGGGCTCTGCACACACATCCCTTGATGTTGGGATTCTGCCCACGCACCATACTAACCCTCATGAACACAACCATGACCATAGGGAAATACATTGCAATGAGCTGTATTCAACATTGTGTTTGGTGACTGTATCATAAATTGATAGAACTCACATTTCTCTAATTGTGACAGCTCCCCTACCTGTGGACAATGTGAATAGTTGACATAATGTATTCTACCCATCTACAATCACAAAAACACATATACATATACAATATATATAAACTTATCTATATTCAGTACATTCATAAATGCCTACATATGTGTGTGTGTGTGTGTGTGTGTGCGTGTGTGTGTGTGTGTGTGTGTGTGTGTGTGTGTGTGTGTGTGTGTGTATATACACGTTCCTTATTGTAGTCAAACTTTTTCAAGAACTTTAGATCACTTGGCAGTCAGACCTAATAAACTATAAACCTATTGATTTTTCACTGTGTTTTAAATCCATAAAAATATACAGTCTTTAACTGTTGTGTGAGTCAGCAGAAACAGTCTCCATGCCAGAACCACACATTCTCTGATCTTCAAGTTTACACACTATTAAGGTTATTTTGCTATCATATGTTTCAAAATAATATCCTTGAACATGCGCTGCCCACCCCTGTTAATCATTACATTTCTATAGCCTCTGTATATGTAAAGCTCAGTGTAATTCATATCTCTCATCTTCTTTGCTTAAGAATCCTTGACAAAGCTCAAAAAGAAAAATGAAGTGAGGGACAAAGGTCCAAAATCACAGACAATTTTAAATATTAAACCGATTCACTTAAAAAAGTTAATTTAACAATGGGCTTTACATTAACATGGATTTTCAGAACAAAAGTAAGTGTGTCTATTATTACTGAGTGACTGTTATCCTCAGCGATTAACTAGAAAAATCAAACATTTTTATGGGAAAAGAGCAAAAATATGATGTAAAAATCTGGGATTTTCTACAAAAGCAGAGACGGTTAAGAGCTATGTAGTATACCCAGTACTGATTGTATGTATAGCACAAGGTTAATTGCATCTGTCAGACTCCCCCAATCTTTCCTTTAAATGCTGCTGTCATTTCTCCTTGTTATCTTGAATTCCATTACTAACAGAAAGAGCAACATAGTGATGTGCTTGTAAAGCAAAGACACTGGTGTATGTGCGAGTAAGGTCACAACAGTATAAATGCAGGAAAGGGGAAACCATTAGTCTATGTGCAAGTAAGGTGACTACAGTATACATGCAGGTAAGGTGAAGCCATTAGTCTATGTACAGGTAAGGTGACAACAGCATACATGCAGATAAGGTGAAGCCATTAGTCTATGTGCAGGTAAGATGACAACAGCATACATGCAGGTAAGGTGAAGCCATTAGTCTATGTGGAGGTAAGCTGACAACAGCATACATGCAGGTAAGGTGAAGCCATTAGTCTATGTACAGGTAAGGTGACAACAGCATACATGCAGGTAAGGTGAAGCCATTAGTCTATGTGCAGGTAAGGTGACAACAGCATACTTGCAGGTAAGGTGAAGCCATTAGTCTATGTGGAGGTAATCTGACAACACATACATGCAGGTAAGGTGAAGCCATTAGTCTATGTCAAAGTAATGTGAAGACAGTGTACAGGAAGGTAAGGTGAAGATATTGCTCTGTATGCAGGTAAGATGAATATATCAGCCTATGTACACATAAGGTGAAGACATCAGTCTGTGTGCAAGTAAGGTGAAGACATTAGTTTATATGCAAGTAAAGTGAAGGCAGTCTATGAAGAGGTAAGGTGAGGAAATTTGTCTATGTAGAGGACAGGTGAAAACACATGTCTTTGTGCACGTTAGATGAATAGAATACTGTGTTCGGAAAGCAGGTAGAACATCATGAGTTTACTTGTCTTGATAAAAACTCACATCATCTACACTTAAATCAGCAATATCCCAGTACTGGAACACTGATGATATGAACAAAGCAGTATCTGAATCGTTGAAACTATATGTGCTCGATTTGTAGGATTCTATAATTGTGACGCCTATTCTTACAGGCAGTAAGCTAGAGACATGGATGCCTACAAACCCATTAATTTATCAGCCTTTGGAAAATATATGAAAATGTATTACTGAAATTGTTAACATCAAACATGGTTGAAGGTTTTGTGTGACAAACTTGATTACATTTTATTGTAACTAATAATAGATAGTATGGAACTGAATTTATTGCTTGACACAATCTATTTAGATATAAAAATGCCATTCCATTCTGGGAGATCATAATTCATCTTATAAGGCAAAATGTAAACCCATATGCCATCAACTACATCAAGAACTGATTAAGGAATAGGGCCTTTATTGTTAGAACTGGTGACTTTTTATCTTCCCCTGGATTAGTGATATGTAGGAATCCTTATAGGTCTGTTACTGGACGGTACATATATAATGTGCTCATGACCTCAATACCTTTTCATAAATCTATATAATGAAATAAGTTCAATATGACAATGAACTACGCTTTTTTGTTACTAGTGTTAGGGACCAATAGCTATTATATTCCCATTGAATGCACTAATTTATTATTATTTATTTATTGGTTTTATTGACTTGACTGGGATAGTCTTACTGGGCTGTGGTAGCCCCTTTTTATCAAATGCCAGGGAGAAAAATCTCCAATAGAAAGTTTTATATGCCAATTGTCAACTCCTCCCTGGTTAGATCCGACCACAAATGAATCACCTTGGAAATCCACATCCCCACCCCCCCGCAAAGGTAACCACCATGAAAAACTTCTCCAACGCTAACTTTGGGGACCTAAAAACAGAGGTGGCTAACTTCATGGCACCCATGGAAATGGAGAATAGTTGCATGACTGCCGAATTATACACCAATGCACTGTACAAACACATACACAAATGCATGGATCTCACCATACCCAATAGAGTCAAGATGCTTCCCTCCAAAAAAAGGAAGCCAATCTGGTGGTCCCCTACCATAAACAAACTCTACAACAGAAGGAGGAAACTGATGCGGAATAAGGTGAAGTCACAAGAATGGAAAAACTCCCTTATCAGCCTCAAAAAAGTTGAGCTCCCTCATCAAATCCTCTAAAGCTAGCTATGAAAACAGAATTGCAGCAGATAGTAAAGAAACCACAAGGCCTTCTATAGTTATGTAAGGAATCTCCATGGCAATACCCAGATTTGCTCTGAGCTACTGCACAATGGTACCTCCTATACAGAGCCAACAGATATTATCAATATACTGGCCGACAGATTCAGTGCCAACTTTACCCCCCCCAAAGGACCAGTCACAATACCAGTAGATTGCCAGGCACCCAGTATTACTGCTGTACAGGTTACAACAGCACTGTCCAAGGCCAAGAATACAGCTTCTATGGGACCTGACAATATCCCTGGCTATGTTCTACATGAACTACAGAGTGAACTGGCACCTCACCTGTTTGTCCTGTTCAGTCACAGCCTCACCTCAGGCTTTGTCCCTACCAAATGCTACAGTCATCCCTCTCAAGAAAGGAGGGGCAACTACAGACCCTGGGAACTATCACCCCATTAGCCTGACGTGTCTGATATGCAAAGCTATGCAATGCATCATCATGGACCTAATAAACAAGGAAATAGGGAATCTCCAAACACTGGATCCCACACAATTTGGTTTTGTGAAGGGTAGATCATGCCTGCTCTACTTGGTCAACTTCTTTGAGTCAGTCACCAGAGCTGTGTATGAAGGCAAGGTGGTTCATACAGTCTACCTTGATTTGGCCAAGGCCTTTGATACTATTCCCCACTCAGGAATCATAGAAAAACACACTAAGCTAGGCATCAATCACTATATCACTAGGTGGGTTGCAAACTGGCTCATGGGTAGAGCCCACAGTGTAAAAGTAGTTGACTCCAAGTCAGACTGCTGACCAGTCATGAGTGGAGTCCCACAGGGTTCGATCCTTGGTCCTCTCCTGTTTGGAATCTACTTCTCTGTAGTCCAGGCCAACACGAAGGGACTCTGGCTGACAAAGTTTGCAGATAATTGCAAGTTGGGAGCAATTATTAACTCCCCAAGTGATGTTGACAGCCTACAGAAAGACCTCACTGAGACCAATGACTGGTGTCAGAACCATGGCCTTAAGCTCAATGCCAGAAAATGTGTCATCATCCCCTTTGGGAAAAACCCGGTTCCCATGAATTACCACATCAATGGTAGTTCGCTGAACACAGGAGGCATTATAAGAGATCTGAGAACACAGGTTGACAGCAACCTCTCTTTTGACCACCACATTGACATTGTGGTGAGAAAGTCCTTTTATGTGGCACATTTCATTACTAAGCGTTTTGCATCCAGGAAGAAAGAGATCATTGTCTCCCTCTACTCTTCCCACATTAAGCCAATCATTGAGTACAATGCCCCATTTGGCATGTACCTCACTAACACCTGTAACAACTGGAGAGGCTGCAAAAGTACCTCACAAAGAGGGTCCTAGGCCTTAAACATTTGCCCTATATGGACAGATTTAAAAAACTCCAACTATTCTCTGTCTCATATCGCCTACTTACAGGCGATCATTGCTTGACTTGCAAAGCCATGTCTGACCCAGCTCTGTTAGAAATGCTACATCTAAAGAAATCCTAATCCCTTCACACCACATGCTCCAAAGACCTCAACCCCATTACCACTGTGACACCCATGAACTGGCCCAGCAATCAAGGAGCCTCATTCCTCACCACTAGCACCAGTGAGGGCTGTCCATATAGGGAAATGATAATAAATACACACACAGTAAAGTACAATATCCCTTAAGAGCATACAGAGATCGCAGTCAGTCTGGGGCTGGTTTCTCCCTTTCTCTCCAGGTCCTCAATAAGACTCCCCACTGACACAGCTATAGGATCCAGATCTCAGCCTAGTGGGCAAGCTAAAACCTCCAGCACTCTCTCTGTCCAACCAGTGCTTCATGTTCCTGCCCAAGTAGCTGACACCCACACTTTGAGATGAGTTATATATAACCACACAGACACTCCTGGGGGAAGGCTGGCACAGGTTCTCCAGCGGTGCCCCTTTTACTCAGACTATACGGTAGAAATCACTGCCACCACCCAGCTAATATTTATCAGCTACTTAAAGGCCCTTATGAAAGGGTATCCAATTATACTGTGCAATATTATTATCCAAATGGTAAGTGCAGCCAAACAGTCAAGACTTATTTGGAGTGATTTGGTACAGTATCACTATATACATGCAATGTACTCTTAGAGCTTAAATTATCTCTACACAAAACATCCACAGTTGGAAGGTTTAAAAATATTTAATAATACATAATAAAACACAAGACAATACTTCTTCATACACAGTGCTAGTCAAGAGTTCAGAGATCAAAGAGAAATACTTAACATAATACAGTAGAAAAGTTCTAACATCAACAGAAAAACAAACTAGTCTAATCTTCCTATTTCCTAGCTATATCTAAGAGAAAACACAGTTCAAAAATCCTACTTACATCTAGACACAGGTAGCGTGCTGAGTTGGATGTTCTCAAGACAAATGCCCTAAAGCTCTCACTCTTTCTGTCCTTAAATTGATAACACAGTACCACTGATTAATTTCAGATTACATCATTTCTTTCTGGTTCCCAGGGTAACAGACTCAGAGTTTAATAGCCTCTTTGATCTTGCAGCTAGTCAGGAACCAGAGCAATAAAATAAATTATACATGCAAATTCTAGCCATTAACTCTGGCCTCAAACAATAGACAAAATTCCTACATCCAGACATATCAGCTCCAAGTTTTGACATCAAATAATTGACTTGTCAGCTTTGTTACAGCAGAGTGCGCTGTTGTTACATTTTTGCAGTTCCACATTTAACACCATTTTTCTCATTTACGAGATCAACTTGTGGCTTATATTAATATTTACAAATGACAGAATTATCTACAAAATTCTATCTGGCTAGGCTGGCAGCCTTCACCTATCTTCACAACCACAATCAAAAAAACATGCTGGAGGGACAGGTTCATAACCCATAGACTGCCCATGCTATGGAATAGACTTCCCATACATGTCAAGCAGAGCACCTCACTGGCCCTCTTCAAGAGAAATCTTGATGAGTAGATTGGAAATAGAAAATTCACCCCAGGGATCCCTCCAGTGGCTTTACTCGACAGAGACACTGGGAACTAAGGTCAGGTGGCACGATGCCAGGATAATCCTATGGGCTAAGCTTGTAAAAGCTCCAGGGCCATTAGCCTAGTACACACCTATGAACCTATGAACCTATGAGTAACAGAGAAAAATGTAAATAAAGCTTAAAGTTGCACTATGGACATAAATAACTTATATTAGAGAAAATCTGCAATCAGTAAAATATAGGGAACCTACATATTAATACAAGACAAACTGATATATATATATATATATATATATATATATATATATATATATATATATATATATATATATATATATATATATATATAGTGAGGTTCAAAATGTCACATTACAATTTTGGGTGTTTTATGCCTGGCTATCAAGGATTTGAAAAAGGTTTATAATAAAAGCGCTTATCCAGGTTCATTCCAAGCCAGAGTTTTATTTTAATAAAGTTTTGCTTTATTTTAACCTACATCAGCTTTGGTGGCAGAGGTGCTTCTTTGCCTAAAAATGAAAACATGAGAGAGCTGATTGATGATTTCATCAACTTCTCCAATAGTGTTCTGTGTTACAGGTCTAGGACCTTCTCACTGAATGCATGATTCTCTAAGCTTCCACAAAAGTGTCTTTTTTTACAGGTCCAAACGTACCCCCCCCCCCCCCACACACACACACACACACTCACCAGTAATGTAGATCAAGCCATGTGCTCCTCATTCTCCTCCAGTTTGTGTTTTATTAATGGACCTTGACCCACTGGTAGTTTAAGAAAAAGTATTATTCATGCATTAATAAACTTAACAACAGTAAATGCACAAGTTATATGACCATCATAGGTCTATCGTCTTTTACACATTTTGAAACCCATTTTGCATGGGCATGATTTAGGACAGCAAAGTGTCATAGCATTAGGACATTTTTTAAATGTGCTGCACTCCTGCAGAAGTAGTTGTTCTTCAAAACTGAGAATTCTGCTCTGGGGGCAAGAAGGTATTACCAGGAAGAACCTCTGGGAAAAAGCACAATTTGTTTTTGAATTTTACATTGCTTCTGAACGCTTAGTCCCGTATGTCAGTATCTCCAGATATGGCAAATGTTTAACACAGTTATTAGTGATGTACAAATTAACAACTTGTAAAATGTACTTAGACTTTGAAAGCACAATAGGGCCCATCAAAGTATGTTGTACATCTATTAAGAAATTACTCTTTTCCCCTTTTTCTGCTTCCATCATGGCAACAGTTCTCCAAAATATTTCCTAGTATTTCACACAATGTCAAAATCAGACGTATAAACTGTTTGCAAATTAAATTATAAGAAATTGTGTCAATAAATACATATCATGGACTAAAAAAGTTAAGCAAATTTTTCTAGTACACTTTTGCAATCCACAGAGATCATGGATCTTTCTAGAATAATAGACGTTAATTAGCACCACTAATAATTTAAGAAATAACCTGCTGGGCAACAATATACTTGTAATGATTGTCTTTTGATGGGCAGCCTTTTTTATATTGCAATAAAGAGTTGCATTTATGTCAATAAACTAAATGCATTAAAATAATTACTGCAATTTGGCACTTCATTGTAGCGCAGTGATTATGTGAATGACAAGGTTTGTAACACCAGGGACATCTGCCATAATTATTGTCAAGACCAGCAGCAGTAAGGTAAGATGCATGACTTATCCATGTGACTAAGATGAAATATGACCATTGCTCATTTATTTCTGAGATGTGGAGTTAATTCTAATTAGCTTATAAGTGATTTTGAGATGATGAAATGTTCCTTGGCAGGGAAAAATGCAATATAATTCAGAGTTCTGGAGAATGCCTCTGAAAACAGTGAACACTCGATAGGTGTCTATTAGTCCCAAGAGTGACATATTATAACACTGTGATCTGATTACTCATTTGCTCATAATTGTTTTATCTAACACTTGTGATAATAAATTATTCTAGTAGTGTCTTGTGGCAAAAAAAAAAAAAAAAACAAGAAAACCACAGAATGACCTTGAACTTTTAAAATCTGTTTATTCTGTCAATTGAAATCCAGCAATTGCATTTTGCATATTTCTTAAGCTTAATACGATTTCCTTCAGGAGCTATGCAGAACAGTTCTCTGCAGTATTACTGCTGTTAAGTGATTGTGTTGATGTTGTCCATAAAACCTGAATAGCATTCTTCATTCCTTAGCCTTTAGATCATTTTATGTGGATACACTATGTAATTCCTCTTGAGTTTTTTTTTTCCTTAACTACCAGAAATAAATTAATCCTGTGGTTACAGAAAGTATGCAACAGCTTGAGTAATCATAAATAAAATTCCTGCTGTATATTATTAAGTAACATATTTCAGGATTTATAACAATAGGAATGCTCAAGCACTCATGTTTTTGATTGATTTATACATTCAAGGCTATCTAAGCAGCAGGTTTTGCTGGTTTAAAACACATTTGTAAAAACAGAAATACACTATATGATTTAAAAAGCAGACACCAAATGTCGTTTTTTAGTTTAAACTTTTTATTACATTTTGCAATCGTAAATATGTATAATCACAAAAAATAAAACAACAGCACAACTAAGAGAAAATGTGGAAATGAAAGAAGCTGTATAATTCCCTAATACATTCTGTTTGAACATGCTGCTGTTGTGAACCAGTACTAGTATGCATTTGACTGAATACTGAATGTATCATATTAAAAGCTTCTAATTAAGTTAGTATAGTGAAAAATATGCAATGCATTTATTATTTATGTTTGCAGTTTTTATCCCTCTTTTCACATGATCTGCCTCATACCCTTCTACCTACATCCAATCAGCCCAGTCAGACCTCTGATGGAGATGAAAGCAAGTCCATTTGCTCCCTGACAGGGCAAGAGCCCTACAGCCCTAGCCCCAGTGAAAGTATATAGCTATAAGTAATAAATAATGCTTGCATATACAGTTGTGCGTATCTGTTACACTGACTATATTTTATTTCTGTGTTTTTGTTATCTTTTTCAGTCATTGTATTTTGTTATTATGTTTCTTTTTTTCATTGTATTTTGCAAAAATATTGTTTCATTGTATTTTTCTACTTTGCCCATGCTATGACTGACATTGGTCTCTTCTGATCAGTGCTCTATTCCTGATTGACATGTTGAAATAAATAAGTCAATAAAGCCTATCAACCCATTTGTTCTCCCTGAGGTGAGACCTGTAAAAGTTAGCATGCCCGTCATATTTTATGTAGCATAACAACTCCCTGCAGTGCCTTGTGATTTTTCAGGGATAATGCTGATCTGAGGAGGCTTCTGTCAATTTAATTTCTCCAAATGCTTAGGTGTTTTACATAATGTGACATAAATGGCCTCATTCCTAAGTCAGGGGATAATTAAAGTTCATGAAAAAGGTATTGCTTCAGAGTTTGAAGTTAGCCAAGAGTGCTCTTCCCAGCACCTGCAATGTGCCCAGAATTGCCTCCTTTTGCAGTTCATATGGGGTTACATATATTGGTAGCATTTCTAAGTCCAATTGTAAACTATTTTTTACTACTGCTTCTTCATTACTCCCATGTCTATTTCCAAATCCTGCAGTTTTAAGACTTTCTGTTTCGTGGTACATCAGGCACTATAATTGCTGGGTGTTGCAATTTCAGTGATCAATGGTGCTTTTTCCTTTTTTCTTGGACTACTATATCTGGCTTTCTTGCATGTATTTTTTAACGGCTGGTAATGGATGATCCCAAGTGATATAAACGTCATCATTGCCAGTAATGGTCTGTGCTTCATGTTTCCAATGCTTTTCAGCTACTTCTGTATTATAGTGTTAGCAGAATCCCTAATGTAACAGTCTTGCCACATTATTGTGCCTTTCAGTATACAGACCCTTGGCCATGAGTATATTCACACCCAGGAACAAGATGTGCAACTTTTTCCAGTTCTGCATTACAGAACCTGCATTTGTCTCTCTCCCTTACTTTTTTAATGGAGTTTGTAAACCAATGTGCATGCAGCCCAGTATTTTGAGCCATAGTTATTAGCCATTATTAGCCTTTTATCTTTTGTTTATAGTTCACCTCTCTTTAACCATTCCTGCATCAGATCTTGGTCAAGATGAGGTTGTTCCAGAAGTTTTCTATACTAGCCACTGTATTTGCTGCCTTTCCAATTGTCTTTCCGTCTCTTCTTGCCCTTTTCCTTATGTTCTTTTCTTCTTCTTCTTTACTTTTTATTTTTATTTATTTATTTATTTTGTACTATCAAACGCTATTTGATTTTTGTCTTCTGCTGGGTTGATTTTCATTTCCACTTTTTCTAAAATGCTAATCAAAAATGTCATGTTAGACTTCCTCTCCTAACACTTTAGAACTTTTATTACGTTTAGATCTGATAAGGTCAGCAAATATGTATGTAGTCCCACACTTGCAGATCCAAACATGCAGTCAGTTTTGAGGAGGCTCATACCTACTTCACAGTGAGGGATATATAATCTTGTTATGAGATTTTTTTATATCTCATTAGGTAAGTATAATGCATTTTCTTGCTTTTATGTCCAACTAATTCAATATGTTTTGGGGCCAGTCAATTATATCAAAGTTGTAATTTAGAACAGGAAGAGCAAAATTATTTGGAGCTCAAAGTTTATTTCTAGATTTCAGTGCAGGTTTCAGTATTAGCTTTATCTTCTGACATATTCCTTTTTGAGCTTTGTTCACATTCATTGCTGACCCTTCATCTATTTCCATATATTTATATACTTCCTCCAGTTCTGTCCCAGATTGATATTTTCTTGGTGCAGCAACCTTCATTTTATAAATGTTACCTTTACACATTTGCTAAAACTAAAAGTCATTATTATGTGAGAAAGTTTTAACTATTTGTAGTTGTATTTTCAGATTCTCATCTGATGAACTATACAATTTTAAATCAGTCACAAAACATGCAGTGGGGGTGGTTACCCTAACTTACAGATCGTATGAGGCACAACAATCTGATGGGTGCAGCCTGCACTATCCCAGCACTCGTGTTGGGGACAATGGTGAAGCAGGCCATATCACCTTCCACCCCTCGGGACAAGTGAGCCATCAATGACTACCCACTGCCATTGTTCCTGACTCAATACTTCTACCACCAAAGCTGCTAAATTAACTTATGCCCTCTGTGTCATAGGCAGAGATTTATACCTGTATGTCAATAGGCTGAGGCTGTATTTGTTCTGTTTCTATTGGCATTTGTAGATTTTTTTTGTTTCTGTTGTTATTTACCATATGATTTATAAAAGGTACATTACAATGCATTTTAACTTGACTCATTTGGCCTAAACCAAATGTAGCCTTTAATTATATACTTGATTTAAATAAAATCCAAATGTAGTCAAGCAGAGACTCTGCATAATTTATTTTATTTTCCAGTTTCTTTGTAGAAATTTTCATGCAGTAAATAAAAGTGCTGCCCAAGAGGAGATCAGAAAATCCTGAAATGAAAAGGCTGAAACTACATTTTCCTAAAAAAAAAAAAAATAATAATTTTGAAATATTTAATTCCTCATGTACCTCCACTTAATATGCCATCTCCAAGGCAAGAGCAACTCAGGGAGGTAATGTTTTGTTAGGGGCAGTTTCAGGAAGACAACATTATAGTCGTTTGTTTTCAAGATTTTTTGATTCAGTCTTGTTTAGTGCTCTTATGATAAACAGGGTTCCACAATTTTACTGATTCTCCAGCTTAGTGCAATATTCTAAGCAAACACAATATGAAGTCATAGTCTTGCAATACCTACTAGTATAATACTGTCTAATGTCTTCCTGTCCAATTGTGGTAATCTAGTGCGTTGTTAATATTTTAATTATTACTGTATGTGCATTAGTCTTACTGTCATTCAAACTATGTGCTCATTGTTATGGCTTACACGGGGACCAATGCAATGTAATGTCATTCAACTTGCACTGCAGTGTATATCTAATCGACAATAGAGTTTACTTTGACTTTGAGTTTGAGATAGATCAGAGATATGTATGATCTTCCAACCGACTATGTAGGACACTTGCAACCACTATGAAACAGGCGTTAACTATTATTGTTCTTGTGTAGAGAGGTACATTTGGGAATCCCTAAGCACGTCTTTCGAGTACCCATACATATTCACGAGGCTTAGTCATGGTTTAAAGTGATATCATAAATATTCTCTAACAGAACATGACATTTTTTTTTCAACACAAGATGGACATTTTGTTTCTTTTCCTTGTATTATGTATAAATGCATTGGTAATAGTACAGTTTGTATTATGACAGGTTTTCTGTGTATTTAAACTGGTCCAACTTCTTATTAAGAAGAACAAGGATTATTCTGACATTCTTTTCTACCTCTTGTTTAACAGTTGAAATGATCATGTTCCCATGAAAAAGATTATGTAAACTGTTCATTGAATGATAAAAAATGTATCTGAGATATTAAAATGAATACATACTAACAGTTAAAGAGTTGTTACTGGAAAGAGTGGAGATGCTGGAGAAGATTTTTATTATTATTTTTTTTTATTATTTGAAGTACAGAACATGAGGGGTCCATTAACAATAAAATTTCATAATTTAAACAGCTGACCCGGAATGTCTCTAAAGTTTATTATAGATGTTCTTCATACTGATTATTGCTGAAGTAGTCTTAGCTATATGGGTTATATTCTGCTAAGTTGTTACCTTCCATGTACCCAAACTGTTATGCAAAGTAAAGCACAAGCCAATTGTCAATTGTCAAAAGCCTCAGGGGAGTGTACTGTTCAGTGTCAGTAAAGCTCTGAAGGGCTTCTCACCTGAACTTAACATGTGCTTTCCTTTTCTGGGCATTTAAGTTCCTTTTGGGGAAGAAAACTTCAATTTTCTTATATTTACTGATGTTTTGTGACTTTCCTCTTCGGGTGTTGTATTTTAACAGACTGTCTCAAGACTATAACCCACCTTTAAACAGAGCACTCCAATTTTTTCTGTCAGTTTTCAAGTAGTGTAAACTAACTGACACCATATTTTATGTTGGAAATTGCATTTAATTTTCCTTTGTGATGCTGCCATATTGTTTGAAAATGTTTTTTACCATGTGGTTTTCTATCAAAAAAGTAACTTTTGTGGACTGGTAGTCTTACCAGTATTTGCTGCTTGTATTCCCCAGGAAAAAGGCACCATTTTTAGTTTGACCACGGAAGAGATTGTTGGTTTCTCAGTTTGTCTTTCTTTTAGCCACAAAAAGAAAACATTAAGAAAACAGCCTTCACCACCACAGCAGACTAGCAATTTGCCTCAACTGTAGGTGGGAAACTCTGCTGTGGCTATTTGTTGTACCCTCAGACCACTCATCATTACCCTGAATCCCTCTGATGTAGCACTTACAGCCACTATATATCAGGGGATTATCTACATCCTCTGCAGCTGTTACAGTCCCCTCAGTGGGCAAGAGAGAGCTATTCCTATTGATCCTGGGATAGGGACCAGGGAATGTTTCCCTGTTATGTCAGAATGCTGTGCATATCCCTGCAGAAGCAACAGCTGCCATTAGCAGCACAGTTGGCCCCATTTTTCCTGTCAAAAAGAATCTGAAAACCAAACATGTATCTACTTCTCCTCAAATGTCTTTGGGTAGAAGTAGTTTACTGGGGCTGGCTCGGGGTTCAATTCAGGCTATTAATCCTTCTTGCAGAGTAGTTTCTGGAAAAAGAATGAAGGATTCTTCTTTTCTTGAAGAGATATATGATTCTGAATCTGAACAGGAAGATGCAGGGACAGATTCAGGGTTTTGTCCTCAGATTTTTGATTCTGACTCAAAGGAGAACTCAGTTTCTGATTCTTCCTCTGGAGCTTCTCTTTTTCTGAGGCTATGTTAGAATGTCCCAGTGTTTTCAGAGAGAGAATGATGAGTCCCTCAAAATATATTATGAGTTGTTACATGAGGTTTTCCAGATTGTACACCCATTCCTCTTGCCCTGTCTCCTTTAGAACATGCATGTCTTACTGCCTGTAATGTTCCTGATAGTCAGACAACATCCCTAAAAAAGGCAAATAAGATATATAAAGTTCCTCAATCTTTTAAACATTTAACTATTCACAAAACCTGTTCAGCAGCTATAGCCTTAGTTGACAGCACTACTGATAAACACTTAGTTAATTCCAATCCTACTCTTTCTAATAAGGATGGGAAAATTATTGACAGGTGTGATGAGCCCTCTTCACCCTACGGCAGTAACTAAGGAGTGTCAACCCTCACCACTGTCTCTGGTAAGGGGGTGTCACTAAAAACAGGGATATAAATACACAATTTCCCCTAAGAGTACACTAGGAATAGGTTCCAAATCTGGGACTGAACTATATGCTTCACTTCAGGTCCCCAAATAAGTTTCCATGCTAACCACTGCAGAGCACTGTGTCCCAGTTCTAGGTATCTGACACATTCACCCTTAAATGTCTGATATTAATACATATACACACACACTCATGGGAAATATTGACACAGGTTTATCTGCTGTGTTTCTTTGTCCAGATTACAAGGTAATGGCTGCCACCAGTCAAATACCACAATGCCCTTCAAAACAGGTGCTCAATTATATTGGGTAAAATACGTATTGATACAAATGGTAACATGCATCCCAAGCAGTAAGACTTTTCAGAGTGGCCCTGGCTTTATCACAATAAGCATAAACACTCTCAAGTTATTAAAAACTTTCACTAAATAACCAGCCGCAATGATAAGTAATAAAACATTTAATAATAAATAAAAGGAGTTAAACATGTAAATACTGAATAACTGATTGCAATAAACAACAAATTTTCACTTACAGGAAATATGACAGTAATACTGTAAGATAGATCTCACACTGATTTTCGAAAACCTTTAACTAGGTGTAGTTCCCTGACTATCTGAAGATTAACTGTCCCTATCTAATCTAAATAACTCAGCAAGGCAAGAGTATACTATTACTTCTGCAAGGCAAGGTGAGGAATTATGTCCATATTCCAGGCTGTTTTCTGTCCTCAGCGAATGGAACTACTCCAAAAAAAAAACAACTAGACTACTACTAATGAACAGCTTCTGCTCTCTCATATCAGACTTTGAAAAGAAAAAAAAAAACTACAGTGAAGATTCTATTCTCCCAGCCCTGGCACACAGTGACATCATATCTAGGTCAACTGATTCTGGCATAACTTACATTCAGAATTCTCTTTAAAAAACATATACATTTGGTCAGCCACTGTACTGTTTGACATTCAAACATCTTGCATAAATCAGAGTGATAATCAAAAGACATACACTTATTTACAAAATTGTAGCTAGTCATGCTGGCATATGTAACCAGGATAATTTGCAATTATTTACAAAACTTCAGCCAGTCATACTAGCACAGATAACAATATCTGATATCCTTACAACATGTATGGGGAAAAAAAATGTATACTTCTGCAACTTTGATTTTCTGAATTTTAAACTGTCAGGCTCATATGTTAAAGTTTGTTCTTACATATTGTGAAAGTATGAAGACTGTTTTATCTACAGTTTCTTCTTGTGAAGAAAAAAACGTCTTTAAATAACTTAGTTTCTGCTATTGCACAGGTTACTACCCATTGTTTGGAGTGTGTATGATTCTGTTGATACTTCTTCCAGGACTATGCCTACTGGCATTATTTTAAGGAGATTTGCTTGGCTGCATTCTCAGAACCTGCCAGATGATTTAAAAATGAGATTCTACCTTAGATACAGATTTAGTGTTCGGAAGCTCTACTGCAGAGGTAATCAAAAAGTGTGATGAAAGGGGCAAGCTAATCCAGGGAATCTCTAAGATTTTTCAGCCCTTTTCTAAATTGTCCAAGGGATTTTCTTTCTCCTCATCCAATTTTGGCAACCCCCCCCAAAAAAAAAACACAAAATAAACAGTTTCAACAGAATTCAGGTAAGTAGATATTTATGAAAAAGTGGCAAGGAGGTTCCAAAAAGAAGTCTCACACCTCCCAAAACCAAGGACAGTCCAAGTCTGAATGACTATTCAAGAGATCTTGTAGCCCTGCCACCCTGGCCCTATTTCTCTTCCATTATATCTGAATCCCCATTTTTTTTCTCTTTGACAACAGATTGTTTCAGATAAATGGGTTATGAAAACTGTTCATCAAGGTTACAGATGGCAGTTGGAGGAAATTCCTCCTTTCCAGGGAGTCATTCTTCAACCTACAGAACAGACTGTTTTGCTTCCACCTGTTCTTCATCACATGCTGTCCAAAGGAGTGATAGAAACAGTTCCTTCTTCCCAGGTGGGGAAGGGTTTTTATTCATGGATGTTCTTAGCACCAAAGAAAGAAAATTATTTGAGACCAGTTCTGCATCTTTCTTTCCTAAGCTTGTTTGTGATAGTGCCCAAATTCAAAATGATGTCACTTCCCAACCTGTTACCTCTTCTTCCTCTTTCAAGTTTCCTGGCAACTCTAGACTTGAAAGATGCTTATCATCACATCCTTATTCATCCAGACTTCACTGGTTTGCTAAGGTTTTGTGTGTCTGGATAACATTATCATTTCTTTGCTTTACACTTAGGACAGTCCACTGCACCAAGAGTGTCCACAAGTTTTCTAACTTCAATTATAGCTAATTGCAGGCTACAGGGTATCCATACTTTTATATATTTAAATGGCTTGCTTATCTTTGCAGAGTCTTTTTTAAAATGTAAGAGGTCTCTATCTTGTGTGAGAGATCTCTTGCACAAGCTGGGATTCCAAAAGAACCTTGAAATGCCTTTCTTGACTCCTGCACCCAAGACTGTGCCATGGGGTGTCAAGTTGATATCTCAGTTCAAACAGTTTTTCTTCCACAGGAAAAAATAAATCATTATCTAGATGTATTCCTAAGGTTTTTTCACTCAGACTTCAGTCACTGTGAGGGAATACCTCAGAATTTTGGGTTTCATAGCATCTTTACTTCTCATGATAGCCCTGGCATGACTCCACATGAGAAAGATACAGTGGTATCTAAAATCTCTTTGGCCCCAGCATCAACACCATTTATGTTTTCAGATCCCAGTACTGGGGTTTGTCAGAAGAGACTTTTTTGGTGGAGGCAACAGATATACTTAAATCTAGGTCTCCCCTTCTCTATCTCTACTCTAAAGCAGTCAGTCACCACAGATGCTTTAGACTTTGCTTGGGGAGCAGTTTCCAGGGGGATAAAAGTGTAGGGGGTGTGGGACACCAAGGACAGATGGAAGCACATAGATATCAAGGAAATGCTTTTCCTGATCAAGGCACTCAACTCTCTGAACCATCTTTGGTTCCGAGAACATCTTCAAGTGGTTACGGACAACACCACAGTCATGTGGTACATCAACAAGGAAGAGGGAACTAGGTTATACCCCCTTTACAGGCTAGCCATGTTAGCTTGGGATATAGCTTCACAGCACAATTTCACTCTACATGCATCCTTCATTCTGTCAGAGAGAAACTAGACCAGGCGGTTTCCAAGATTTGGTCCATCTGTGGGGAGTTCCTCGAGTAGATTTTTTTGTCTACACTCTGAAGAATCAACTTGCAAAATTCTGTACAGTCACTCATTGCAAGAAGGCCTGGAAGACAGATGACTTTTCTTTTCTTTGTAGGAATGCTCCTTTATGCTTCCCACCCTTTCCACCAATATTCAGGGTACTTCTGAAGATTTAGAAGGAATCTCCCAAGATCATTGTAGTAACACCCTTCTGGCCAAGGCAACAGTGTTTATCCCTTCTTTTGGAAATGCCCAGGGGCAATTACTACAAGCTTTCTCTCAGAATGTATCTACTCACACAAGAACAGAGGTGTTTGATACACCCTGACATTAATCATCATCACCTAACTGCCTAGATGAGAGGGTCCTAATACTTTTAGGCACCTATTTTCTGAGGACATCTCTTCAAGATGTATGCAGTAGATGACATGCAGTAGGTACTAATGGAGGCAAAAAAGCATGCTACTAGAAAATCATATGTTAGCAAATGAAAAAGATTTTCTAGTTGGTGGCAACAACATAACTAGTTCCCCATTCAGGGTTAGTAATTTTCCAGTTTTACACTATTTGTGTGTTAATTTCCTATGGGCTTTCTTATTCCTCTATCAAGGCTCATTAATCAGTCATATTAGCATGTCCCCCATGGAGCCTCCTCTTTCAGGGCAGTCTTATGTTAAAATTCTTTTGAAAGTGGTTTTGCATAAGAGGCCTCCAAATAAACCAGTGGCCTCTCTTTGGGATCTTAGTTTTTTGTTAGAGAAACTATGACTTGTTCTATTTGATCCAGGTAATTTGTCTGACTTGATGTTCTTAACATGAAAAACAGTTTTACTAATTAGTTTGTCCTCTGCAAGAAAGGTTTCTGAGTTGCAAGCTCTTATGATTAGTCAACCCTACCTTATATTTCCATAGGGACAGAGTTTCTTTGAGAACTAATCCTTCTTTTTTGCCTAAATTTGTATCAGAGTTTACTATAAGCAAAATTATCCTGTTTTCTTTCCTGAACCTAAAAATGAGAGAGAAAGGATACTCCATACCTTGGATATTCACAGATAACTTGGGTACTGTCTTGACAGAACTCTATCTTACAGATCTTCAGATTAACTGTTCTTTTCTTGTGAAGGTAAGAAAAAGGGACAACCTGTGTCAAAACAGACTATTTCCAAATGGTTGTCTAAGGCTATTGCATTTTGCTATACTCACCATGGCAAATCTATTCCAGGCAGGGTCAAGGCCCACTCTACCAGGGCCTTGGCTTCATATATAGCTTTTTGGAAAGGTTTGGATTCTAGAAGTATTCTAGAAGTTGCTACTTGGTCCACTGTTCATACTTTTGTAAAGCACTATAAACTTGATTTCTTCTCTAGGTCTAGACAAAGTTTTGCTAGGACTATTCTCAAGAAGCTCATGCACACTTCTCCTTCCTCCTCCAAAATATATTTAGCTATGGTAATCTACCCATATAGCTAAGGCTACTGCAGCAATGATCAAAATGAAGAAAATAGTACAGTTCCATAAGTTGAACTTAGCATAACAATAAATGTTCAAATGTTCGCTGCTGCAGTAGCCACTCCCTCCCTCCACCCCACTTATTTTTAGTGTGTTTTTATGCCAGGATGTAGACATTTATTTTTTGTTATTCCTAGTATTGTTCTTTCAAGGTTCAACCTTCGTCTCTCTGCAGGCAGGAAAGCTCTGAATGGCTTTGTGTCCAAACTTGTCTTTTAGTCAGCTCATATTGAGTTGGTTGACAGTTTGGGTACATGGAAGGTGCCATGAAGCCTTGGAAGCTGGCCAGCTGTTATAGCCTTGGCAGGATATACCCCATATAGCTAAAGCTACTGCAACAGTGGTCATACGAATGTCTACTATTACGGTAAGTTAAACTTATACAACTGTACTTTCACTTCTAAAATATTATACAAAGGGTTTCATGATCAATACAACGACATTGTGCCTTTAATCTCTGTTATTTTTTTTAACCCATGGACCTATTTTAATGTGAAAGTATGTTCCCAAACTTGGCTGAAAGATTCTGGAAATCCAAATTTCTGCAATATCACAAATAAGTAGGTGCAATTCAGATTACCAAAATCCTTTTCAAAATATAGATTATAATGTTAATATGAGGTGCTGGCTTACCTCGGCAACAGTAACAATGGCCAGCAATGCAGGTGCTGAGAACTTGTTTTTTTCGTAATTTATTTTTACTTTAAAATTAAGAAAAGTACAAAGAAAAACAAAACACATGTTCTTGACTCTTGTATCACTATAGGGATACTTATTGCATTGCCACAATTAAAAAATATTTCTGTCTGAAGTATTAAAAATGAAAATGGCACCCACATTAAAATGGCATGCAATAGTGGCAGATCACAAAATAAATTTGGGGGCAGTGTTAACATTGCACACTGCCCACAGTAACAATCAACAGAAATGACTTTTTATAACAGTGACTGGGAGTAGCTAAAATAATCAACAGTAAATGCTACTTATGGTAGGAGACCTGATAATCAGTATCAAATTGGAGGTGTACATAATCAGAATGAGGTTAATACTGGACTGTTAAGTTGGAGGCAAACTGTGTGTGAAATTAAAAAAATCTGTTACTTGATTACTGTTAAACAATAATCAAATTTGCTTACCAGGGACAGTCTGTTGTGGCTAAGTGCCAAGTTGGAATACATTTTTGTCACTATTATTTCTTTAATTTTGATCATAGCAAAACATCTGCTGTAAACAGACAAAATGAAGTTATTTTGAGGTGGTATTTAGACTGGCACATCATAATCAAAATTAAAGGTCAATTACTTGATCAGTGTTAAACAGTTATTGATATGACTTGCCACTGAGGGGCATTGCATATTTGTGAGAGTAGTGAGTTGGAATAGATTATTAGGGTCAATATTTCTTTCAGATCATAGTCAAACTTTAGATGTGCATTCTTTCAGAAAGTACCCATCATTGAGTGAGTAAGGAAGCAGGCCATGTGTAGAAGCAAGGGACATTAAATCAGTTAATGGTTTAAATTACATTGAAAATGTCAATGTTTTATACCTTTTTCACCATCATATATAGGTACTACAGAGGTAGTACTAATCTACAAGCTTTTACAAGCATTATTAAATCTTGAATTGCATACTGTAGTGGTGGTGCTGTGGTAGCGCTGTCGCCTCACAGTAAGATGTTGTCCCGTTCGATTCTCAGCTAGAGTGTCTTCTCTCTGGAGACATATATAAATGGGCGTACCTTCGTTGAAGGTAGTGGGTCAGGGCTGGCAACTCGGAATGTAAAAATTTACTGCCAATCATTAGCGGACTGGAGTTCTGCTGTGGTGACCCCTAACCAGGAAAAGCTGAAAGACACAACAACAACAACATTAAATCTTGAATTGCATACTAGTCAGAGTACACATAAGCATAACAATTTAAATATTATGATTAATTTAAATATAATTAAAGTGAGAAGCTCTTTCTTAACACAGTGCATTACTGTGTCATGAAATAACTTTACTCATGCTATTCACAATTCTGTCAGTTTGAATAGTTTTAAATAAGGCTGGATGAACGTGAGAGAAATTGCATATATGACCTTAGTTTAAGAGTGTCAGTGTTCTTTGATGGATTTCAGGCCTGAATGTTAGTTCTGTACATACATACATACAAATATTTCAAGCACGAGCATTAATGCCCTTCTAGCTTGCCAATATACCACCTTGTTCCTATAATAAGTGTCCAGGCTGTTCTTAAAAATATTTAAACTAGTACTTGCTTTAATGTAATTTGATAGCCTGTTCCATGCATCAGCTACTCTGTCAGAGAACCAATTAGTACACTTCTCATTCCTATAGAATTGTCTGATGATTCTCTAGTACTTTTTGTTAACCCCAAACATTCCCAGAGGTAGTTGTCACTAATGCCCTATATACCTTAATAAGATCTCTTAGATATCCGTAAGAGACATTTTGCAAGTTCAGATATTTTAGTCTTTCATAATAGCTTAAATTTTCACATCCATGGATACCCTTGGTATATTTCCATTGTACTCTTTCCAGTTTACTCATGCTTGTTTTCTTATAGGGTTTCCATATTGTTATTCCATACCCAAGTTTGAGTCTAATGTAACTAACACAATGACTTCATTATTATTGATTTCCTAGACTTTATAAATCTTTTTATACAACCTATAGTTCTATAACCATCATTAACCAACTGGTTGACACGATTAGAAAAACTCATAGTTGAATCTATCCATATACCCAGCTCTTAAATAAGTCTACAGTATGATTGTGTGCTGTATTAAATATTCACCTTTCAATTTATGCTTAGTATTATATAATCTATCTTATATAAAGTATTATATAATCTAGCTTATATAAACTAAGTATATAACCATCTATTTAGCTATAAGTATTAAATATTCACCTTTCAATTTATGCTTAGTATTATATAATCTAGTTTATATAATCTCATATGCTTAGTTTTTGATGTACTGTATTTATTAGCATATTATTATATAGTTAGCTGAAGTTATGAACTTATTACATTTACTTATTCACTATTATACAGTCATCATTACAGTTTGTCAAGTTGGAGCAGTGCATGTGTCTCAGAGCAAGTTCAAATGTGTTACTTCAAACAGTACTTCTTTTACTTTTGTCACAGTCACACATCAGGGGTATACCCACTCAGAATGTGGTTATCTTTGTGGGTTGAAGAGAGAGTCCATACATAAAGTTAACTGGCCTGCACTATAACTTTATTATAGTTATACACCCAATGATCAGGCTTGTCAAAGGCAGTTCAAATGGAGGCTAGGTTTACTATATGTATGGAAAATTGCTACAGACAATTGATGTAAGTTGTTTCGAGTCAAAGGAAAATAACTCTTTTAGAGGAACAAGAAAATGAGATAGATGTATAACAGCTCTTTCTGCGAATTCCAATATAATCAATGAATTTTTGTGAAAACTAATGTTAGCATTTATTAAATTTACCCTTTTTCTTCACTTTTATGTGACCATGTATTATGTACTACTTTGGGGGTGTATGGATATCCTGGTATTAGGAGGGTGTGCAACAAATATTGTTTCCCTTTCTCAGAGCCGGCTTTTCCAAATTTCCATTTTGAAGTATTGGGGCTTACTGAAATTACCTTCTGTAATTAGGCATGAGTCTCTCTGTTAGAAGGGCATATTCTACATTATCAGACTATGTGCATAAATATATCAAGCTACTGTTTGAGGCATTTTAAAGATAATGAAGACTCAGGCATATGTTTGGTTTTCTTTTACTTACTTTCCTAAAATATTGTAGTAATAACCTTAATGCAAATCTTTAGATGCATTTGTTTCACTTAAAACTACTTGCAGAGCTTATTAAGTTTGCCCTTTACCCAACTGTTGTGACCTTGGAGTTTGTATATTTTAGTTTGGGGAATGGGGGATTACCCCCATATGTGGAGTGCAAAGGGCTTTCTCCTCAGAAAGAAAGCAAAACTTTTAATAATTCCCAACCAAGTTACATTCAGCACAAGCCTTTCTTGAAATATCATAACACATGTTCTTGCACATCAGCTAAAACCTTCTAGGAATTTGTACATCAGTGTCAAACCAGTATTTAAAATGTTGCATGGTTATGACATCAGCATACAAGGCTGATTGTTTAATTGTACGTTGCTGTCTTAACCATGTAACTTTTTATGACAGTGGAGACAGCTTATGTTTTGAATTTCAATTTTTTATGTCATTGAGACTGTTTTAGAGTACTGGAAATGCAAAAGTCTTGAGATGCAGTTCACAACAAACATGCATGTTTTCCATTTTCATGGAGACAAATCAGCTTATGCTTTAACAGCTAACATAGATGCATTTATTACAGAAATTATATCCATAAGAACTTTTTACATTTAACTAAAAACTGATTTTTCTAACATTCAAAATGTTCATAAAAGAAAAAGAAAGTAAACATTAGCAGTAGTTTTGAAATGGCTATCAGAGATTTTATTTTACTATGAAAGAGTGAAACCCATTTGTTCATGCAGGATATGCTTAATCACAAATACTCAAAAGCTGTCTGATACATACATAGTAACAGGAGAACTTGAAACAAGTATATTTTTCAGGGAGCATCTCCTTCACCTCCCCCCCACAACATGAACAGTCAAGCCCTCACACCTTCCAAACTTATATTTACCAACTCCGTACTTGAACAATGGGAAAGGGAAACATCCCCACAGAGTGGTCCCAAGCAATCATTTACTTTTTTCTAACATAAATGCATATATGGCTTTCAAGATCAGTTGTCTGTATTGCAAAAAACATTAATAAACTACAACAACTTATCCAGGAGTCATTTTCCTCTATAGAAGCCTGGCTGACATTTGCTCAGCTACTCCTAAATTTCTAAACCCAAATGAATCCAAAGTAATCCTATTTACTCCCAAAGAGCTTACAATCAAAACAAAAACTGAACTTGTCACACATATTAAAGTGCTAGGCATCTGTGTGAATGAGAACCTACAATTTGACAGGCAGATCCAAAATATATGGAATAAAATTACACCAAAAACTACATTTTCTGTATAGAGCTAAACCTTGCCTCACAGACACTATAAGAAAACATATTGCCTCTTCTCTCCTTTTGCCTACTCTAACGTATTCTGCACCCATCCTTAACAACATCCAAGTGACCTTGCTAAACAAACGAGCAATGTTAATACAAAATAGTATGATTTGCACCTTCCAAGTAGAACACACCATTTTGCTATCCTAAGCAATTTAGAGTGGCTGGGAATAATTCCCACATTATCTAACCTACTTACAACTTCCACAAATCCATAACACTGTATATAAACCTAACAACTGTCCCTCCATCTCCAACTTCATGCAAGTGTATAACCCTTCTAGGCCACTATGTTCATCGGACAAATACCTATTACATGTATCCAAACCAAACAATTCTGCAGGCAAATCAATATTCTCCTACCACCGTGCTAAATCTTGTAACTCAGTCTCACTAGCAAAACAGCAAGAACACTACCTAAAATCCTTTAAAACTCAACTAAAGACCTAGGTACTCAGTTGCCTACTCTGCACATGTCATGTTTCTGGAAAATCTCCATACCCTTGCTGTCACCACTCCTTTATGTAACTGACTATAATATAGGTACTCTCTAACTATATGACTATCATCTACCCCTCACCAATAGTATATCTGTTTCCCTTTTACCTGGTCCTTTTCAATGCGTCTTTCGGCTTTTCCCAGTTAGGGGTCGCCACAGCGGAACTCCGGTCCGCTAATGATTGGCAGAAGATTTTTACGTACTGGCTTGCTGGGCCTAATGCACAACCTTCAATGAAGGAACGCCCATTCGTGCATGTCGCTACATAAAAGACGCTAACTGAGAATCGAACGGGCAACGTCTGTGAGGCGACAACGCTACCGCAGCACCACCACCGCATTCCTTCCTAATTTGTAACCATCTTCATCCCATAAATACTTCACTGTCTCCTACTCAATATCTATTTATAGCAGATTCCATTTGAAAATAACTAGACTTTATAAGCTTGATATTAACAAATATTTTACTGTATTCTTGTTTTAACTGTCATGTTTTCATTAACTGTCATATGGTTACTGTTCTATGCATATACATTTATTATTTTTGGATTAACTGTCATATCATTACTATTCTATCTGTGTATGTACATTTATTATGTAAATCTTGTGTAACTGCCTCTACTCATTCTATAAAATGGAACATTTCTCCCTGGGCCTGTGCTGAAAGTGGGACCTGGGCCCAGATGGTCTTTCCTGGTAAACAAAAGCAATAAATAAATAAAATGCACCTAAAAACCATAACCCATGTGTCATTTATAACTGAAAGCCAAAATCTGTTGTCAATAAATTACTCTTGATAGGCACTACCAATAAGTGTATATGGCCTTTAAAATATACCTGGAACAAAGTTACATTATATTGTGTATCCACCGGGAAGCACATATGGTCTCTGGGAATTATTAACAATCATGTAACTGCCATGCTAAGCCTACACAATGTAAGTGAATCGACGTGATGAGCAACATCACTAATCAAATATGCATGCTGTCATCATGCTTACATCCTTGCAAGCACCATTTTGTGGCCAGCAATAGTGTTCATGGCCATGAAAAGGTGCATACATGCATGACCACAGAATGTAAACAAAACGGCCTGCTTATAGGCAAACCTAAGATATAAGCAGGTGCTGTATCCCTGAAATATTAATGATAAGTACAGGGAAAGAATTCTGAAGGAGGGGAAGTGAAATGGGGGAATTGTACACAAAGAATATGCATAATTAATAGGGGAGGGGGGTGGGTAAAGTGTATACATATACTGCAGGCAAATGTTCTGAAGTGTCAAAGAAACATTCCTAACATAAACCCTGCCATACTGATAAAATGATAATTAAAATGTCAATGACAATACCAGTGTTATGCACATACATAAAAATGGACATGCTAACAAAAGATGCGATAGGGCTATGAAGCTACAGGGTGACAAAGGGGAGTTAAGATGTGATAAACATGTTAATAAATGAGTCAAAGTAACAGCAAGGACAGCCAGCAGCCTTTAACCCCCACCTATCTACTCTGTAACCAAAACACCTCCACCACCTCATAGTAACCCCTCTTACTAACTTTCTCCCTTTCCTAGTCTGACACAAGCTAACACCCTTACTGAACTGCCTGCAATACTAGCTCTGTCCAGTAGGTAGCAGCCCTATCCCATCCTTTATTCTCCTTCTTATCCATCTGTTATTCTTCTTTTATTACTCTATATTTCTAATGTCCTAGACCTGCTCTTAAACCTCACACTTTACCCTTTATTTTAACTGGCTACACCCTCCTGTTTTCTTATAGACTCCTTACTTATCTCTGCTCTTTCCTACTTTAGACTTACCTAACTTACCTTCAGTAACCAGCATCACCGATTGTTTCTCCTCTAGCTGCAACATTGTGTGTGTGTGTGTGTGTGTGTGTGTGTGTGTGTGTGTGTGTGTGTGTGTGTGTGTGTGTGTGTATATCTTTCAGCTTATCCCGGTTAGGGGTCGCCACAGCAGAACTCTGGTCCACTAATGTTTGGTAGTGGATTTTTATGTGCCGAGTTACCAGCCCTGAAGCACAACCTTCAACGAAGGCATGATCATTTGTGCATGCCTCCACACAGAAGACGCTCTAGCTGAGAATCGAACGTGACAATGTCTTGCTATGAGGCGACAACGCTACCACAGCACCACTTGGCTGCAACATTACCTGTCTCTAATACTAATATTTTTAAAACCTCCCGTTCTAAAAAACACTTTCATCCAGAGAGCTTCCAAAATTAACTGAAAGCATGTGACTGGTCACCAATGTATCATCTTCAACTTGAAGAAGCAGTGACCTACTTTAATACTAGATTCCTACAAATCCTAGATTACCATGCCTCCTATCGCTCTTTCCGAAAAAGGACCAAAATTGCCCCTTGGCTCACAAAATAAACTAGGCAAAACATCCTCCTAAGAAATAAAGTTTGGGCCAAATGGAGAGCCTCTAAAAGTCCATCAGATCACCTTTACTTTAAACAGTTAAGAAATGTCACGAAAAAAGACATTCTGCGAGACAAAAAAAACTATTACCTTCACTTCCAACAAACCCACCAACAAAAACCACAAAAGTTCTGGTCAAGCATTAACAAACTACTTCAGCCAGGGCACTCTAAAACTCCTGCCCCATCAGGAGTCAACCATAATAACTCTAACCAAATTCCTGATGCCTTTAATAACTATTTTACTGAAGCCATTCAAACCCTACCACTAATAGCTCAGCTCCGACCTTTCATATACAACCTGTACCTACATCCCTCATTTGCAACCTCCTTCAAAAACGCAAACCATGCACGCCTTCTGCAGACTGTCTTCCAGCAGAATACCTACAAATTGCAGCTAAAGCCATTCCTATCCCATTTCCATCCTTATAAATAGAACAATTTTAGAAAGCACAATCCCTTCAATATGGAAAGTCTGCCATATCATCCCTCTACATAAAGGTGGGACATCTTCTGAGCTTTCCAACTTTTGGCCAATTGCCTTACTCACTCCAATAGCTAAAATAATGGAAAAATGCATCCACAGACAACAACTTGACCACTTTCTCCATAAAAAATTACTTGCCAACTGCCAGCATGGCTTTAGACCATTCCATAGCACAACAACTGCCCTGCTATCCTTTTCTGACTGTATAAACAAAAATCGTAACAATAACTCTCTTTCCTCTGCACTATTTATTGACCTTTCAAAACCTTTGATATGGTTAACCATCACATGTACTAAAAGCCCAATCACTTGACCCACAAGCATTACGCTGGTTTAAATCTTATTTAGAAAACAGACAGCAAGCAGTGCTTTGGGATAATAATCTTTCTACACCCCTCCCTGTGAACATTGGAGTACCACAAGGCTCTATTTTAGGCCCCCTTCTCTTGTCAATGTTTATTAATGATCAACATGCCAAACTTCCTCAAGCCACCTGCATACAATATACAGATGACTCTACTTTAATATGTTCAGCCAAGTCCACAACCTCACTCTAAACCCTCATCCAGACAGTATTTAACACTGTTGAAAATTGGTTCATGCAACACTGCCTCCTTCTGAACCCCCAAAATACAAAATTATTGCTCTTTGCTCCTACTCAAAAGTCACCACAACTTCACCTCACAGTAACCTCTAACAATTGAACTAACATATCCCCTGAAACCACAACTCATCTCCTGGGAATAACAGTTGACAGCAAACTTAGCTATGATGACCATATTAATACTACTATAAAGTCTGTCAACAAAAAACTAGGCACCCTTTATAGAATCAAATCCTTCCTTACCCCTATAGCCAGAACCACTATTGTCCAGACCCCCCTGATCTCTACCCTGTTCTATGCTTCTGCAATATATACCAATCTATCTAAAACAACCTTACCAAACTTTCAACCAGTTACAATAACATAGCCAGATTTGCCACTGGCAACCCTTTTAGAACTCACCACTGTCACAACCTCAAACAACTGGGATGGTTAGAACTGCAGAACCAACTACTTTGTCAACAACTTGTTATCACCCAAAAGATCCTTTACCACCCTAATCATACCCCAATCTTCACTAATCTGATTACCCCCTATAAAAATATTGCAACACTATGCTCAGCTAATAAGCTTCTAGTTTCCACTATTAAATCCAACAACAAAGCTGGGGACTCACTTTTCACCAACACAGTGGGAAAAACCTGGAACCAGCTTCCTAGTGAACTTTCTACCCTTGCTTCCACACTGCTTTTTAAAAAACATCTTAAAGAATATCTTAAAACTCACCAGCTTTGTCCCTGCTCTAACCCTGACTGATATCTCATTTCCCCTTCTTGCTCTCCCTATACTTCTCAGCTCCACTGTTCTATGTTGCCTACCTGTAATAAAGTTTCCTTCTTAGTGCTAAAAAAAAAATGGGATTCTCCATATATTTTTATCTCTCAAATGTTTGTTTGTTCTCTGTATTTGATCTTAGCTTAAACCTACTAAAGAACTCTGTACAAGTTTATCTTACCTACAATTTAAACAATGTACTGTAACTCATTTTACTATTGGTATATATTGTATGCTTTGTCACTGCCAATGCTTGGAGCTTTTTTTCCCGGGCCTCTACTGAAAATGGACATATATCCAGTTAGACTAGCCCGGTCAACAAATGTAAAATAAATAAATAATATAATATAGAGAATCAGATTTTGTCAGAATGCTGAAAAGAAGCTACAGATGTTACTGTCTGCACAGCAGTATCAGTACAATATCATTGCTTCTTTGCTAAGGATGTTGTTTCCGTATTGCAGAATTGAACCACATTCTATCCGTCTAGGTATGCTATACAAGACCATTTTTAATGCATGTGCCACAGGAACAGTCACAGGACGATACGTCTCGAATAAGCATTTCACTGTCATCCACTCACAACCTGTGATGGCATATCATCGTCCAACATAAAAATGAATAAAAATAACTAGATACAATGGTGTTTCTGTAACATCATCACCATCATATAATGTCACCTTTTCAGGAATTGAACAGCAAGGTATGTGACTCCACCAGCTAACCACATGTGGCTGAACCGCACAAGCCACAGTGGAAAATTTAATGCAACTTTGATACTCCAGCTATACTATCTTATTATATCAAATGTATGTATCATAAACAGTCTCTGAGATAAAAAGAGATGGTGGATGCCTCTCCCACTGTAAACTGACACATTACAACTGCAGCGGATGTCATTCATGCATTACATTATAAGGCCCAGCAATGCTAACAGGCACTGAATGTGTATGTTGAACACATGAGCATTCGACAATGGAAAATACATGATATTTCATAGAATGAATTTGCCACAGTAGAAGTGTTACTACAATTGTGAGATATGTCAGAATATCAAGGCATTACATCATGTTATTGCTTCAATGGATATCTTTCAGCTTCTCCTGTTAGGGGTCGCCACAGTGGATCACAAGTCTGCAGATTGATTAGCAGTGGAGTTTTTACAGTATCAAGTTGCAGGCTCAGTGCCCAACCTTCACAGAAGGCACACACACTCGAACCTACTGCATGTCATATCTTTTAAAACTCACTCAACCACAGGGAGGACATGCAGACTCTACACAGAAGGTATTTAAGCCAAGAATTGAAGTGGGAAAACCTTTTGCTGTGAGGCAACAACACTAACCACTCCACCACTGCAGCTGACCATGATATGTGTGCCTGTAATTGCTGTAGTAAGGCAACAACAGACAGAATGTTGTCTCATTCCCTTGTGCCAGAGAATAATGCTTCCAACATATGCCCTGGGATTCAATAAATGATTTTTTCTGTGCAGGAACAGTGTAGCTGCTCCTGCACAGAATATGGTCATCGAGCAGCTCGGTAAACTACTGTTTTGATGTGCACGAGGCTGCCTACACTATTTTAGCATGAAAACCAGTGCAGAATGCTAATTACCTCATTTGCTGGTGAAAACCATGCAAATGAGGTGAATTAGCAATTCAGCAAGCAGGCAGGTATCCGTACAAGAACAGTGTTAGTTGGAGAAATGAAATGGAGGCATGACAGCTACAAAAAAACATGTATTATGCTCTTTAGGCATGCCAGTGGCCAAATATATGGCCATTGTCATGGAAAAGTACGTAATTTTTACAAAATTCTAATTTTTTTTTTGCCGATCTCAGTTGCTTGCAAATGGGATTGTGCCAAAAATAAAAAAAGAAAATGTGAAAACTCAATTTTAAGGGAAATCTGTATTTTGCCATTATAGTCTATGGCATGTAGAATCAAAACAATACCAGGGAACAGTGGTTGTCAAGGGGAAAGGCTCTGTGTTAGTGCAGTAACTATGGACTAAGGCAGTGGGGTATGCAAATGAGGGGAAATTTACTGAATCACAGAAATCTTCTAAGTGCCAAACTGCACCTAACCATGTAGGTGCTATAGCACAATCATGTAACTAGGAGGAGCAACAGACATGAAAAGGGGTATTTCGGGTATGTTGTACACACACTGGAGCCCTATGGTGCACAGATACGCTTAGCTAAGCACAGCAAAAGCAAGGAGGTCTATCTGAGGTTGTATTGACTTATTCCGTGAAATGAAAATTGTGTTCACATCCAGGGAGGGCCATTTCTTCATGTTTACATTAGCTAAACATGTATGTGTAGCACGCACTGGGTCTAAGAAAAAAAACCCCAGAAATAACAGGACTGTTTATATTTGGGCACCGAGTTTGAGAGTCACACCTTGGGGCTTAAAAGGGTAGGAAATGTGAAGGGAAAAAAAGAAAGGAAAATAGCAGAATAAAAGCATTCAAGAACAAATTACATAACTAGCAGGTGGAATGCGTCATAGTCAGCTAATCATACAGGCAGCATCTGCAGCACAACAGTATAAACTATGAAAACACCTTATAGTCTGGTTTTGCTCATAAACTCTGCACCATAGGTATATACATGTGGGGGAATTTTAACTGGAAAAATGTTAGGGGCTGCCATTGCTTTGATCCATCAGTATGTGCTAGATGCTGAGGGTGGACAGAAGGATAATGCTGACAACAGCCACAGACCGAGGAGGAGGAGAAGATTGTTCAGACCCAGGGTAACTTACCGGGGGCTACATGAACTGAAGATAGCAGAGCACTACAGGGTGGACAGAGACATACTTCAGCAAATTACCAAGCTGTGCCGGCCTCAACTCAGACCTAGAGCCAACAGAGGGGAACCCATCCCAGTGGATACCAAGGTATGCGTAGCTTTAAGAATACTAGCTACAGGTACTTTCCAAAGATGTACTGGGGACATCATGGGGGTCTCACAGGCATCTGCATCCAGGGTACTCCATCAGCTCCTGGATGCCATGCTACCACATGCCGGTGAGCACATTTACTTCCCCAACACCCATGAGGAGAGGACCAGCAATATGCATCTCTTCCACCATGTAGCAGAATACCAGGAGGTACTGGATGCCATAGACTGCATGTACACTCACATCAAAGCACCACCCGGTGAACAGGGTAGGGTCTACATAAACTGCAAGGGCTTCCCCTCCATCAACTGCCAGGTCATGTGCAATGCCCAGGGCATTATCATGAATGTGTGTGCTGGCAGCCCTGGAAGCTATCATGACTTCCACATCTGGCATTCATCACAGCTGTACCAGGCATTTGCCAGTGGGGGCATCCTGTATGACCATCTGGTGGGGGGTGCTGGCTATGCACTGGAGCCATGGATGATGACACTCATCAGAAATGCATACACACCCACACACGAATGCCATCATGAGGCACATGCACAAACCAGGATCATTATAGAGCATGTGTTTGGGATGCTCAAGTCATGGTTCTGCTGTTTGACATATCTGGTGGAGCCTTGCAGTACTGTCCAACCACATGTGCACACATGTTTATAGTATGTGCCATGCTACACAATATGATCCTGTGGAAACATCTGCAACAGGAAGAGCATGGAGAAGGGCCACGCAGCCTACCACCATTGCCAAGGTCCCCACAGGCACAGAGGGACTCAGAGGAGGAGGCCTCTGAGCCTGCTCCTGTAGACAGACAGAGGTGTGCCCAGTATGCTCAGGCCTTGTCAAGGAGGCAACACATAGCACACACACACACTGACACTGTAGGGACCCCAGGGACTGACACCTCTTTCTGACTCACACACACAGTAAAATGGATGACACACACACATCACATCACCTGTAACTTACCATGTATAGGCAGTGTACTGTGTGCATCCAACATAGGTGGCCCTCAAGCACCATCCTCACAACTGCCACAGGCACAAGATAAGTCAGTCTTCTTAACAATAAATGAATGGATTAGTATGTTTTGCTAGCATATCTATGGTAGTGATGCATGCATGCAAAGGAATGGGGTGGCCTACTGGGATAGCAGCACGCAACTGACAGCTATGTGGGACACCAGGAAATGTCTGGCCAAACCTGGCCTTCACACACTATGCAGTAGTATCCAAGGTGACAATTCCCACTGCAGTATATGCGTGGGGACAACTAACTAGGGGGTCATAGGTCACAGGCATGGCTGTCAGTGTGGGGGTCCCATATCCACCCCTCACACCCACACAGCAAGTCACCTGTAGAAAACCAGAGAGAAATGTCTGGTAAAGGCACATAAATGGTGGCAATGTTGAATTACCCCCCCCTACAGACTCACACAGTGATAGCACAGCAGGATCTGCAGTTCCAGTAAGGCTATGAAGGGTTAGAAGTCTGAAACTCAAATGTATGCCATTACAATCTGACCTGTGGTCTTTACTGATATGCTTCTAGTCCCCAATACAGGGTGCAATAGTATGACAAATGGAACCAAAATGTACAGCAAATATCAGCACAGTCTGTGCAAATGTGTAGAGTTGACAGGTTTGCCCCCCATATACCCACACAAATGCAGTAACATGTATGTTTGTAGGGAAATAGCAGCATAGCACACATTGGCCGGGTGGTACCAATACACATGAAAACATGTTGCCTGTCCACAATATGCAGGGGTCAATGAGCTATGTGTATGTGTGGTTAATACTGTCAGGATCTGACCAGTACATTCTCCTGGCTGTCATCTTGTAATGCCCTAGGCACAGTGCTGTCTTTGACAGGACCATGTGCAGATAACTGCAGTGCTAACTGTTATACATGTCAGTGACACCTACTGATCTGCCACTAACATACCTGGAAGTCACAGTGCTATGTGGAATACACTACACATATAGGGACATCTCAAAGGATGTATAGCTGAGGTGCCAAGGCTTTTGTGAATATAAGTGCTTTTTGTTACTGTTGCCAGTAGTTATTCTCAATAACCCTTTTTTTCTTATGTTTGCTTTTTCATATAATGGACATGCCTGCACAGTAGAATGTACTCTGTACCTACACCCATAACTCCCAACCTCTGACAGCAAGATGTCTGGACAAGGGCAGAAATAAAAGTGGAATAAAGGCACAATGATATGCATGTGTTGCAAATATCACCCTTGCATACTGAGAAAGTTGGTAGGGTGAGGGGTTTGCAGTAGCAAGAATTGTCTGAAGGTTATGCAGTTTGAAATAGTAATGTCTGTCATTATTTTGAAACATCACTCTTCAGTTATATGTAACTAACTTGCCATTTCATACTGAGATAATCGGAGGAAGTCGGAGGAAGGGCTTTGCGCTAACGAGTCTGAGATATATAACATTAAATATCCTGTTTTTTCTTATTTCTGAGTTATTTATAGCACTTTTATTTTACTCACTGTGTGTGAGGTATTAAGTAGAATTTTCTACAATTGTTAAGCATCTGGTTTGGTTTGTTTGTTCTGATTTCCTGTTAGGAGTGTATCATATAACGTGTTTACATTTAAAGGCATTTGATAGAGTCTGCTTGATCCTTTATCTGTTTAAACATTTCTGAAGTTTTTGCTACCTAAGTGGTGTTGGTAGTGTAGCATTGTCCATACTCAGGCTTGTGTTTTGGGCCTAGTTGTTTATTAGTAGAGGCTGTGTGTCTGGGCACATGTCCCAGGTCATCATAGCTTAGCCATGGCCAGTGTAGCATTTCAGTTAGAATGAATTGTTTGTGGTCATTGGCTGACTGGTGCTGCCTGGACTACACCTTGGAATAAGCACCTCATTGGTTCTTTCAAGCTTATTTTAAAGTTGTTTCAGGTTTCAACTTTGTTACTTAAGAAGTTAACTTGTGACTATTTCTACCATTTCACACTGAGCTAATCGGAGGAAGGGCTCTGAGATAATGAATCTGAGATATATAACATTAAGTATCATGTTTTTTGCTTATTTCTGAGTTATTTATAGCACTTTTATTTTACTCACTGTGTGTGAGGTATTAAGTAGAATTTTCTACAATTGTTAAGCATCTGGTTGGGTTTGTTTGTTCTGATTTTACTTGGTGGCTTTGCAGTTGCCCACCCCTACTGTAAATTTGATCTGGGACTCTCCTCCCAGTCTAGTGTCATTACCTCATTCTACCTATTCCAGGGAGAACATTTGAGAAGGCCAACCCAGTTAGCTTCTGCTCCTCCTTTCCCCTTTCCACTTTATAAAAAAAAATGTTCTAAGCTTGTTTCCTGCCTTTCCTATAAGTTGTGTACTCCAGATAGAGATTTGCTGTATCCAGGACTGTTTGTAAGCTTCTGAGCCCCCAAGCCTTTCTGTGTTGGAGGGAAGCCTTCTAGCTTAATTTTGTTTCTTAGAACTAGCCAGTTTTCTAGTTTCAGCACTCAAATCTGTTTCTTTGAGCTCAGCACTTGTTCAGAACTCATTGTCAGCACTAAATAAGCTACAAATTACTACAGCACTCAACTTTCCTCACTTGTCTAGAGGAAATGAGTTTTTAGTACTTAATAAATAAGCACCTATCCAGGCATGTCTAAGGGTCAGCTCCCGGTGTTTTCTCCTGTCTACCCGATGCATCTGGGCATCTTGGGGCAATGCAGCAATTGCCTCATGTACACAGACAACCCTCTCCTCCTACCACCCAACACTACAAACTGTGAGAGATGCACTTATATAACCAAACTGGAAGCAAAGTTCTCTTCACCCAAGACTGGACTAGACAATCAAGAGGAGAAGGTAAACACTTGCACCACACCACACTCATCACATAGTCCCTCAAAACCTAAACAACCAAAACACCCACATAGAAACAGAAAACGCACACCTACATTCATGGAGGCTATCAAAAAAAATCTACCCAAGCAACAGGGACCTCCAAAGGAGAAACGCAAGCAACCTCCACCCCCCAACACAACTCAAATGACACATAGCCCACAAACTCAGTGTGTCACTCAACAACAGCCCATAAGGCATAACAACGTACCTAACACTCTAGTCATAGGTGACTCTATAGTCAGGCACACTGATGTTCCACTCACCAGGCTAAACAAGGAGAAAGTCACTGTCAGCTGCCTGTCAGGTGCCAGGATCCACCACATAATGCATGCACTCAGGTCACTCCACAGCAAGTACAAATATGACTCTGTCATTGTCCATGTTGGTGTGAATGACCTGAGACGTACCTCCATGGACTACATGAAAAGAGACAAGGAGGAGCTTTCTGATCTTGTAGCCCAGGCAGGTATGACCCTAGCCCTGAGTAGCATTCTGCCATCACCCAGAATGATACCACAGTACAAGGACAAAATGATTGACTTCAACAATTGGGTAAGCTTCTGGTGTCATTCTAATGGGATCCAGTACCTGAAAGCCTGGGATGACATGATCGACAAACCATGATGCTTTGCCAGTGATGGCCTGCACCTGTCTCCCTTGGGATTCCAGATACTGGCTAAGGCTCTTGCCACCCCTATAGTGCCTTTTTTAGGCAAGATTCAAATGACAAATTCACCACCATAACAGGTACAAGCAAGCAAAATCTGAGAGTAATGCTACTCAATGCTAGAAGTCTAAACCTCAAAATGTACTCACTCGAGGCACTCCTTAAAATGGACATCGACATCTGTGCAGTGACAGAGACCTGGTTCAAGGCTCCAGAGAGCACCCCTGAATTACCAGGCTAAAATTCATACCACACCTTTCGGCCACCTAACTTGGACTGAAGCACTAAAGGCAGAGGAGTGTCCATATTCATTAAGGATACCTACACCTCCAGGCTAGTTTCTCAGTATAATGCATTTGAGATTATCCAAGTGCAACTAACTCTGGGCAAGACTGCAATGGAAAGTGTAGCTTGCTACAGATCCCCCACCATGCCCCAGGATTCCCACTCCTCATTTCTTGATACACTGGAAAATATTAGGGTACAACCTAACACCCTAATAATGGGCGATTTCAACTACCCTACCATTAACTGGGAAAACTACTCATATACCAACTCTTATGCTCAATGTTTTCTGGAATTCATGAATTCCAATGCCTTGGATCAACTTATCCATGCCCCCACCAGGGTCAGCAATATCCTAGACCTGGTCATTACCAACATGGGCAACCGGTGTTCCATACCAGAGGTCAATGCCTCGTTTTTCAGTTCTGACCACAAGCAAATCACCCTAGACATCCACATCCCAGCCCCACCCTCCATTAGGGAAACAACCATAAACAATTTCTCCAAAAACAACTTCACACTTCTTAAGACAGAAGTGGAAAACTTCAAGACACCCATGCTGACGGACAATAGAGATACGACTGCTGAATCCTATACAATTGCACTTTATAAGCACTTACACGAGTGCATGGATCTTGCAATCCCTAACAGAACCAAGATGCTATCCTCCAAAAAAAGGAAGCCAATCTGGTGGTCCCCTGCTATAAACAAACTCTACAACAGAAGAAAGAAACTGTTGCAAAAAAAGTGTAAAATCCCATGATTGGAGGAACTCCGTGGTCAGCCTCAGTAAGAAGCTGAGATCCCTTATAAAATCCTCCAAAGCTAGTTATGAAAACAAAATTGCCATTGATTCTAAAGACAACCACAAAGCATTCTATAGCTATGTCAAAAATCTCAATGGCAACACTCAAATCTGCTCTGAGTTACAGCACAATGGCACTAAATATACAGAACCAACTGATATTGCCAACATCCTGGCAGATAGGTTCTGTGCTAACTTTACCCCTCTCTCATCCCCTAAAGGGCCCATCTCTATACTGAAAGAATGCAATGTACCTGTAATCATGGCTGCACAGATAAAAACCACACTCTCCAAAGCCAAGAACACAGCATCCATGGTACCTGACAACATCCCAGGCTGCGTTCTACATGAACTACAGAACAAACTGGCACCCCACCCAAGTACCATGTTCAATCATAGCCTCACCTCAGGCTTTGTGCCCACTGAATGGTGCACAGCAACAGTTATCCCACTCCACAAAGGGGGAGCCACCACGGACCCCGGGAACTACTGCCCCATTAGCCTGTCGAGCCTGGTCTGCAAGGCTATGGAGTGTATCATCATGGAACTTATAAACAATGACATTGGTAATCTCCAAACTCTGGTCCCTACCCAGTTCAGGTTTATAAAAGGCAGATCATGTCTGCTAAACCTAATAGACTTCTTTGCAGTGGTCACCAAAGCTGTAGATGAGAATAAGGTGGTACACACAGCCTATCTAGATCTCGCCAAGGCTTTCGACACCATCCCCCACTCTGGAATTATAGATAAACTCACTAAACTAGGTATAAATCCTTATGTCACAAGATGGGTTGCCAACTGGCTCACTGACCGAACACACACTGTGAAAGTAGCAGACTCTAAATCCAACTTCTGATCAGTGACAAATGGAGTACCACAGGGTTCAGTCCTAGGTCCTCCCCTGTTTGGTATCTACTTCTCTGAAGTTCAGGCTAACATAGAACATTTTTGGCTAACAAAGTTCGCAGATGACTGCAAACTAGGAGCCATAATCAAATCTCCTAACAATGTGGACATCCTACAAAAGTGCCTCACTGAGACAGATGCCTGGTGTCAAAGCCATGGCCTCAAGCTCAATGCGAAAAAGTGCATTGTCATCCCTTTTGGTAAAAACTCTGTACCCATGAACTACCACATAGGCGGTAGTCTACTTAACACTGAAAGTGTGATAAGAGACCTTGGGACACAGGTGAACAGTAGTCTCTCCTTTGATAATCACATCACCACAGTAGTCAGGAAATCCTTCTACGTGGCATACCTCATCACAAAAGGTTTCTCATCCAGCAAAAAAGAGGTCATTGTTCCCCTCTACTCATCACTCATTAGACCCATTATAGAGTACAATGCCCCTTTTGGTATGTACCTCACAAGACATCTACAACAACTGGAAAGCCCACAGAAATACCTCACAAAGAGGATTACTGGTCTCAAACAGATGCCCTACACAGACCATCTCAAAAAACTCCAGCTTTATTCTGTCACATATCACCTACTTAGAGGTGATCTCTGCCTAACATACAAAGCTATGTCAAACCCAGAGCTGTTGGACATGCTCCACGTAAAGAAATCCCAATCCCTCTGAGCTACATGCTCTAGGGACCGAAACCTTGCACCACAATAAACAGAACATGCTGGAGGGATAGATTCCTGTCTCAGAGGCTTCCCATACTCTGGAACAAACTACCTATCTATATCAAACAAAGCTCCTCATTAGCACTCTTCAAGAAAAATCTTGATGATTGGATGGGAGATAAGAAATTCACCCCAGGGATCACTTCTGTGGCTCTGCTTGACAGGGGCACAGGAAAATAATTTTCTTGGGTGGTGAAAGCCAGGATACTGTTTGGCTAGGCTTATATAGGCCTTAGGGCCAATAGCCTAGTACCTACCTATGAACCTATCAATCTATAAAAACACAATTTTATGAAGACAAGATGAAACCTCTAGCCAAACACCTGGACAACCTGCCAAAAAATGTACAGGTGAGAGGTATGCCCACACAATTATATGGCATCTCAGGTTAGAAAGATACCACACAAGCAGGAGATCTCAAGCCAGTATATCACCAGGTTTCTGGACTGTTTACACACCAATTCATTACTCAACTGGCTGTAGTCACACTTAACAAATGGCCTTGTTGGGCAAGAATGTACATAGCTGCCCTCATAACATTGGTCCATGCATCATACAACTAATATTTCTCTGGTAAAGCACTGTGATGATCTGAGGAAGTCTGGCACTTGGTAATGACGCAATACATTGCAGTGTCAGAGTACAGATATGTCAGAAAATGTCTGATAAACAAACCCAGTACCCTGAGGAATGTTCTGTGTACTCCTGAGAGGTATGGCTGTAGCACACAAAACCGTGGACTGGAGTACACCTATCTATGGAATGGAATCCCACTCTAACTATAGAAGGTCACACTGGGAATGCTCCTACACTTAGAGCATCACAGGACATGTTGGAACCACATCGGAAAATATGACTGTATTGTGCATATATGTCTGTGCATACAGACAGCTATGTATACCTCAACTGTCCCCACACACACATGCACATCAAACAGGATTACCCTCAGTTAGCTGTAGGTAGCCCATATGTGATATATCTGCATATGTGGCTTGAGACACACACACACACACACACACATATATATGGGCAACAGATAACATATGTCAAGCATACAATGAAGTGAGAGACAGACAGTGATATATATATATATATATATATATATATATATATATATAGAGAGAGAGAGAGAGAGAGACACAGGGGACACAGACAGAGTGAGTCACACATACAGATACTCTGAATGGCATACAGTGATGCCCTGCTGTGGACAGTTGCATACCAGTTGTAAACAGTTACACATGCCAGCATAAAAGGTGAGCCCCATTGTGTAACAGTACTGAGGTTGGTTTTATAATATCCCATCACCTGCCTGTGTGCATGTGTGTCTGCATGTCTAAATATTAGCAGACTGTTCCCACTCAGTACACTTCACATTGCCCTACTTCATAAGATCTGCTGCTGTCATTCACCTGAGAAGTACCATTGGACACCTATGACCCCTATAAGCTCTGTAACATGTGCGATAACTGCATAACACTATAGTTCAAATCACTAGCTAGGCAGGGGTTCTAATCTTAGATCCAGAAAATTTGTGTGTGGGTGTATAAGTGTGTATGTATGTTTATAAGAAGAAATACTTTGATAAGTTTCCCACCCAGTACCCTAGCTTATCAATTATGCTGATGTCATCCCCCTTATCAGCACGTTTTGCCAGTTGTCAGCTTAGTAAGCATTGTAGCAAGTGCAATAACTGCATAACACTGTAGTAAAAATCACTAACTAGGCAGGGGTTCTAATCTCAGATCTGGCAAATGATTGTGTGGGTGTGTAAGTGTGTGTATGTGTGTGTGTGTGTGTGTGTGTGTGTGTGTGTGTGTGTGTGTGTGTGTGTGTGTGTGTGTGTGTGTGTGTGTGTGTGTGTGTGTGTGTGTGTGTGTGTGTGTGTGTGTGTGTGTATGTTTGTAAGAAAAAGTATTTTGATAAGTTTCCCACCCAGTGCCCTACTTTATCAGTCCTGCTGATGTCATCCCCCTTATCAGAACCTTTGGCCAGTTGTCAACCTAGTCAGCTCTGTAGCACATGCAATAACTGGGTAACACTATAGTACAAATCACTAGATAGACAGGGGTTCTAATCTCAAATCTGGCAAATGTATGTGGGGTGTATGAGTGTGTCTGTATGTTTGTAAGAAGAAGTATTTTGATAAGTTTCCCAACCAGTGCCCTACTTTATTAGTCCTGCTAATGTCATTCCTCTTATCATCACCTTTGGCCAGTTGTCATCCCAGTAATCTCCGTAGCGCATGTGCTAACTGTGTAACACAATGGTATAAATCACTAGACAGATAAGGGTTCTAATCTCAATACTGGCAAGTAAGTGTGTGTGTTTGTGTGACAGAATCATATCCTGTGTGTGTTGTACCATTTTGAGTTATGTACCACCCTGTGCACTTCCCATCACCCTACTTTACAAGGCCTGGTGATGTCATTCACCTTAGAAGTACCTTGGGACAAGGTGAATCTATATAAGCTCTGTGGCACATCTAATAGCTGTGTAACACTATAGTAGAAATAACTATATAGGTAAGGGTTCTAATCTCAATACTGGCAACTGTGTGTGTGTGTTTGGGTTGAGACTCATATCCTGTGTGAATTATACAATTTTGAGTTGTGCACCACCCTGTACACTTCCCATCACCCTACTTTACAACGCCTGGTGATGTCATTCACCTTAGAGGTACCTTGGGACAAGGTGAATCCATATAAGCTCCATGGCACATCTAATAACTGTGTAACACTATAGTAGAAATAACTATATAGGTAGGGGTTCTAATCTCAATACTGGCAACTGTGTGTGTGTGTGTTTGGGTTGAGACTCATATCCTGTGTGGGTTATACCATTTTGAGTTGTGTACCACCCTGTACACTTCCCATCACCCTACTTTACAAGGCCTGCTGATGTCATTCACCTTAGAAGTACCTTGAGACAAGGTGAATCTATATAAGCTCTGTGGTATGTCTAATAACTGTGCAACACTATAGTAGAAATAACTGGATAGGTAGGGGTTTAATCTCAATGCTAGCAACTGTGTGTGTGTTTGGGTTGAGAATCATATCCTGTGTGGGTTATACCATTTTGATGTGTGTGCCATCCATGCCTGTTTACCACCTCCTGACAGCATTACTTTATATAGTGTATTAATAGCATCTGCCTCACATGCAGCATGTTCAACCATTGTACAGGCCAGTGCAGTCATCTGTACAGATGTCTATGGAATATTTGGATGTTTGCAACCCATATGTGGTCTGTGTCCCATAACAATGGCCATGTATGTGACATAATTGCCAAATAGGTCACAGTTAGTGTACTGACACACATGCCAGCATCAGATATCATACCTGACTGAATCATCATGCTGATACAACATCTGTTACCCTATCACTTGTTAAGGCTTGTAGGAGAAATAGATGCCTCCAGTTGCTATTCCTGGTGGTTTATCTCATCATCCATGGAGGCATTCACAACATTACATGTTGTAAGAGGTAGTGGGTTATGCCCCACACATATAATCTATGTGGGGCATGTCATGTGTATGTAGCACCATAGTACATTAAAGTGGATATGTAGGTTTAAGAATCTGTCCATTGCCAACTGTGTTTATGTTACTGTATGCACATCCCCTGTGTCAATCTTTACTGTGTGTATGCAAGGGATATACCATTTTGTCTCCCTGTTCCACCCTGTAAACTCAGGAATACATACCACAAACCTGTCATACACAGTACCATGCATGCCCTCACCAACTGCATCAGGGTTGAGTATACGGGAAAGAAATTACAGGGGCAACAGGTGCTGACAAGTGAATCTGTTGCAGTCAATATAATGGATAAGCTGGTGAGGGACCTACTGACAGTACTCCAATAACCTGTTCCACATGTATGAGCCTGTGGTACTACACAGCACTGAGGTGACATGTCTGAAGGCTGCCTGTCTGTGACAAGGAGCATGTATGCCAGGTCACACTGTCTGACAACAGTGTCCATCACACACTGTTGCATACATACACACCTGGTAAATGTACATATAAAGCTGTCGGTGTATTTCCACTCTGCCATACTCCATGTTGGTAATGTTTGCAGGGCCACAGACTGCAGACACACAGACACCTGGAACACAAACAGAATACAGCATGTCCGACTATATTCAGTCAGTGGTACTAACAGCAATAATGCATCATGGCTAATAAGGTACATACACATTTATGTGTACCCATAACAAATGCAAGCAGACAGCACCTTAAACAGTATTACATAGTTACACTGTACTATATTCACCCTGTGCCTCAGACCCATATTAGCCTGTCCCTGCATTGATGGTATGGATGTCTGGGATGTGGCACAGGTATCTTCATATGCACAGGGTGTGGTACAGGTTTGCCAGAGGCCTAGGCTGAGTCATACGGTTGACATCCATGTGTGTGTGTTTGGAGGCATATCTTGTAGATGGGCTGTGCAGAAGTGCTGTGTGTATGGAGTTGGCTTGCCTGTGATACAGATGTGTGTGTGTATGTATACACACAGTCACACCATGTGCCACTAAAGGAGTGTGAAGGTGCATGACCCTGTAGACTCTCAGCTGATGTTGGTGCTGACCTACATCCATGTGGCCGATGCCCATCTCCCACCACACGATCTAGCACAGACATGTCATGGTTGAGTATTGCCAAGGTCTCACTCCACCATCTATTCATGACCTCAGTATTTTGCCATGTGGCCTCAACAAGGTCATGTATATTTCCACATAAACCAGGAAGAGTTGCATCCACTACCTTGAGTATTAATCTGGTGTTGAATTCATTACTTGCCTGTGGATCCATGACAGCCCAAAACATGCATCTGGTGACACCTGCTGTGGCACTTGTGACAGTGACTTGATGAGCAGCAGTCCTCCTATGAGCACCCCCCTCCATCCGCCTGTGTGAGTCCTCGCCTGCACTCTAGCTATGGACAATGTCTACACTCAGACCTGTCATAGTCACCACACTAGCCTGTTCCATGCCATCACAACTGCCCATTATCTGTGGCTGCTGGGGATGGGGCATGTGTGGGTATTGTGACTGTGTGTGAGGACATTCTGGATGAGTGTGGTATGCCAACCAATGGCACAGATTCAGCCCCTGACAACACCCCCTGTGCCTGAATATGACCATCATCATTGCCAGAGTCTGCAGAGACACTGACATCAGATACTGAGCAGGAGGGACTGCGACCACCATGACCACTTGCGGGAGAAAGACAACATATGTAAATTAATACCTGCATTATACCATTTGCTGCTACACATGCACCCATACACACACACACACACACACACACACACACACACACACACACACACACACACACACACACACACACACACACAGGTGAGGTGGCAGGCAGGCATTACGCAGACCTCACAATAGCCAGCTGGTGACATTCACAAGACAATCAGACCACTACATACACACCCTGGACAGGCCCTCAACATCATGCAGCGCAGTCATTTCCACTTCCTGTTGCAACGTATATACACCTCTGTGATATGTGGGTGGTGTTAGTAGGTGATGGGCCTTCAAACTGCACACACTACACCCTTGTACACATAATTGCTGTTCACATGCACAGCAGAGTGGCAACTCCTACAAAACATACTTCTCAACTGTGCAGAGTGTCACTGAATATCTACATGTGTGGCTCATATTTCTAGTCTGTTCGTCATAAATCATGTATTTATCTCTGACACATTATTGGGATGATATGAGGACTGGTTTCACTACTTAATGACATATTTTGAGTCTCACACTTCAAAACCTGCAGTACAGGTATGTTACAACAGAACCAGTTACACTAACAACCTTTTAAGCTTACAGTAGACATTATATGTGTATACACCCCTGTTAACATGCCAGGTTTGTCTGATATATAACATGAGACTATAGAAATCATGTGATAACATTTTCCAACTTTAATGTGATCTATAACCTGTGAATCCAATTGAAGAACAAACACATCAGTTAGGGGTAACATATAGAAGTTGAAATATGTACAAAAGGCTGGTTGTATGACTGTGCACACCCTTAAATGAATACTTTGTTAAAGAACCTTTTGATTTCATAACAGCAGTCAATCCTTTTCAGAAGATGTATATCAGCATGGCACATCTCGACTTAGCAATATTTGTACACTCTCCCTTGCAGAAGTCCTCCAACTCTGTCAGATTGCTAGACCATCACTTCTGCACATGCCTTTTCAGGGCACCCACAGATTCTCTATTGGATGTATGTTTGGGCTGTGGCTGGGCCCTTCCAAAACATTGAATGTCTTCTGCTGAAGACATTCTTTTGGCTAATTCAGTACAAGCCAGGCTAGTAAACACTATATATGTAATGCACTAAGCCAAAATTGGCATTTTCCAGTAAAAATAACCAGGTCACCTTAATATAACAGGGAAAAGCTTACAAGTTAATAAAATAGCATTCCTAATTTCCTAAGCTAATTTGGCTAATTCAGTACAAACCAGGTTAGTAAACACTGTATATGTAAAGCACTAAGCCAAAATTGGCATTTTCCAGTAAAAAGAACCAGGTCACATTAATATAACAGCGAAAAGACTTCCTGGTTCAAATAGAACCAGGTCACATAAAGTAACAGTAACAAAATCTTACAGGGCAACAAATAGCGTGTTGCAGTTCCACATGCACATAAGATACAAGTAGTACAAATGAAATAAGTATTGCAATGCATAAATCAATCTAGTAGAGCATTTGTATGTTCAAACAAGCTATTTACCATGCTTATTTTGATAAAATGCAGCTCAGAAGTCTGTATATTGTTGCAGTACAATACTTACTGTGAGTGTGGACACCAGAGCCAGGACGCAAACAGCCAGGAGGTATCAAGGGAATTAAAGATGGCGCCTCATAGGGCAGGGTATATTTATGGCATTGGAGAGGATATAAGTTAGAAAGGGGGAGGAGAGTGGTAAGCGAGAGCAGGTACAAACCGGAAGAGGCTACTGCTCTCCGAAAGGTAAGAAAGCTAGAAAGGAATTTGTTTCTTTTAGTAGGCAGACTAGAATAAGGGGGTGAGGTAAGGGAACAGGGAGAAGTTGAGGTAGGGAAAACAAGGTTTGGAAAGAGAGACAGTGATGGGACAACTAGAAAGAAGTTCAATTCTATAGTACGCAGACTGGAATAAGGAGGGTGGGGTGAGGTAAGGGAACAAGAAGAAGTGCTGGCTGGGAAAAAGCAAGGCTTGGAAAGAGAGACAGTGATGGGCAGGAGTGAACGAAGAGAAGTGGGGAAAGATGTGGAAATGGGTTGGGGCCAAGATAAGTAGGAAGCTGGGTGAGAACAATCAGTGGAGTGCTGACTGCTGTCAGTGAATATGGATTTAGATAAGTAAAGAGAAAAAGAAATGTAGTTGTAATAGTGGAGGGAGTAGTATATTGTATAACGGAGACGTGGGAAGGGTAGACTGGGACTACAGTATAGCATAAAATGAAATTAATGCTTGAGAGCTAAGGGCTAAGATGGCAGGAGCAGTGTAAAGGAAGGTAAAACTAGGATAGGGCACTATCTAGAGGACAAACCCTATATTGCAACAGTAGCTCCTGAAAGTAGAATAGCAGGTCTGGGACTAGGGGGCAAGCTTGGAGATAATTAAGGGGGAATACAGGAAGGAAAAAGTGTGGGGACTAGAAAGTAAAGAGGGGTAAGGCTGCAGGCTGTCCAGGCAAGAAGGCGTGCTAAAACACAAGGCATTAGGTTAAACTATATAGCTGTTACAGACAATTTATAGCAGAACACATACTTTCTGGTCCCTAGAGGAATTGAGATTCGGGTAGTGCTAATAAACATTCCTCCCACAGGTCTGTCAGATACCAACACTGTGGCCAGAAATATAAGAATGATATGCATTTGCTCTGAAAAATGAGGTATTACACATCACTGTCACCCACACTGTCCTCAACATATAATGGTTTAGGAAATCTGTATATGACTGTTGTAATACAAGGCACAGGGGATTAATAAGACAGAAAGTAGATTGGCGATATACAAAAATATCTATATAGCAGACAAAACTGTGATGGACAGTGTTTAAGTAGTAGCAGACACAGCCATGGTCTGAATCCTGGGAATGGATTTAGACTGCATACAGATTCATACCCCACAACTGTACAGATGAGGCCAAAATGTCCAGTATACGTGCCATATCTGCTGACTGTCCCCTCTGTCCCCCTGGTAAGTCTGTGGGATGATCCCAGATGTGTAGCCAGCAAACAGGGAATACAAGTGATTGTCAAACATCATGAGAACACACCTGTCACTGTAGCAACCCCCTGAAACTGTCAGGAGAGTAATATTTCAAGTATGTCCTATCTACACTCCCATGTTGTCAAGCTGTGACCAGAGTGTGTAGAGTAACAGAGTGAGATGTATGTGCATAATACTAATGCGTAATCCGGAACTTTGTGTGGCAACAGTCAGGTAGTGCTAACAAACATTGATCCCACAGGTACGCTGGATACGAACACTGTGCTGAGAAATACAGACCATTATAACCTGTACTGGTACTGTTCACTCTGGTATTGTAGGGAATTGTGAGTGTTGCAGCTTCCCTGACTAATAAAGTAACACTAGTCACTGTCACCCGCACTGTGCTACATAATATAACTGTGTAGGAAAGCATGTATATGTGTGTCAGGTTACTAAAGGTGGAAGAGGGCAATATTCTAGATATGTCCCGGCATACCAGCATGTGGTCAACACATGGCCAGAGTCTGTGCAGAAAGAGTTGGATTGCTATGTGCAAGACAACAACCCAGAATCTGGGAGTATGTGTAGAACCAGTTAGTTAGTATTAACAAACATTCCCTCCACAGGTATACCAGGTAAGAGGTGTATACTGCAGGTAAATCTGGTTCATGTGTAATGATGGCGACAGCCATATCACTAACCAAACTAAGACTATAGGGTAGTGTAGCAAGATGTGTAAGGTACAGATAACAGCAATGACTAGGAAAGTAATGTGAACTACACAAATATGCTAGTTGTTAATTGACATCTTTCTCCCCCCCACCATATCTCCAACAATAATCAACATACCCACCCCAACTGGTATGTAATGACTCTGATAATGTCCATTTGTTTTATAAATATTTTCATGGTTCCCATGCATGTGCTATATTGAATAATTCCAACATTGGTGGCATGGTGCCATCAATGTACCTGCATGCTGTTCTTATTACCACTGTGGTCCCATATATGCATGTGTTCTGTTTGCTATGCAACTGCTCCGTATCTGGTATCTGGGTTAATGGGAATATCTATGCATGCTGTTATACCTAACTCTGGAATGTGTTGACTATTACTAACCCACAAATGATGATGTAATCTAAACACTATAGCACGCTTGGGAAGTCTGGTCCCACCTGACCCACCTGTCCCACCTCAGCTGGCCATGGCACCGGGACCAGCATGTCTGGGGCCCAACCCGGGACCTCCCTGTCTGTTGGTCCTGCACCACCTTTAGGTGAAACCACCTCGGGGATGGATCTCATCCCCCCCTGGGAGTGGGGGCGGACAGGCACCTGTCACCCATCGCCAAGTCGGGTTTGTGGTGCGTAGAGCGATCAATGAGCAGTTTGGTGATGTTCTCCACCAGCTCGAGGGCCGTGTGTCACAATTAAAGAGTCAGCCTGGCTCTGCGACTCAGCCCCCAGCACAGCCACCTTTGGGGCTGTGAAGGTGCAGTGGTGACTGCCCATGGGTGAGGACGTCAGTCCCACTGTTACCACTAGGGGGCTTGTGAGCTTCCGATATCCCAAAAACCCTCCCCATCATAGGTTCATAGGTTCATAGGTTCATAGGTTAGTACTAAGCTAACTGCCCTTGCGAGCCATTTTAAGCCTAGCCAATTATCCCTTGTGAGACTCAAACCATGCACCTTGTGTTTGTAAGGCAAACACCTTAACCATTAGGCCACCCTCCCAACCCCTCAAGGTGTTTACCCCCCACATGTATCATATACCACCCCTGTATGCATCCTGTTTGTCTTGTCTGTTAACCTACCCAACCTACCTCCCCAAATATACCTACTACCCCTCCCAATCATCCCACTCTCACCTAAAAAAAGGGGCAATCTCTTCCCACAAAAAAATCTCTCCCGATACATAGCTGTCCATTTCACACACATGTCCACTGGACACATGTAATCTGATCTAATTGGCATCACAACTTATTATTGTTGTCCTCACACCTCTCCCAGTGGTTTGAGAGTCCAAATCTACCTCCAAATGCAATGTATATGCACAGCTGTTGCTGTAGAAGAAATGGGTAGCTATGGACCTTCCCTACACCCTTCCTGCACATTTCTGGCTATTTTCCCTACTGTCTTTCCCTCTTTGTGCCCCACTTTTCACCACTTTCCTATTAACCCATTTTTCTTTTCTTTTAAAGAAATTAGCGTGGGGGTAAGTGGCAGTAAGCTCTTTTAAGCAGCAGTAAGTGGGTTTAAGACTGTTTGCATGGGAGTAAGCAATGCCTACACAGCAATTTAGCAGCTAACTGAGTATATGAAACTGTACCTGGAAGTTAGCAGTGCTTACCTCCATGCAAACCCACTTACAACTACTTTAAAATGCCTTAATCACTCTGTATCCAACGGCCCGTGTTCTGCCCAGCAACAAAATAAACAGCCACTGCAAGGCTTAAACCCAGGACCCTGTATACCATAGACAAAGTGATTGACCACTAAGCCATGCCACATATACATAAACCTGATGTTTTCAGAAACATATCATCCAGCCAAGTCATGCAACAGTATAGAGAATGTATTCCAACATTTAGATGCATCGTGTGTGTGTATAAATATATTAATATCTAAACAGATACAACATATATATATATATGTGTGTGTGTGTGTGTGTGTGTGTGTGTGTGTGTGTATATATATATATATATATATATATATATATATATATATATATATATATATATATATATATATATATATATATATATCAGTATATATGGCCACACATCTGTAGATAGCAATAGTAAATTAACTAAAACATATATGTCCACATGCACTGTTAATGGGATTGAGAGGCCCCAAGCAATATATGTCTTGTACAAATAGACATACCCCCCCCCCCTTACAGCCAAACACGTTCAGCCTGCAATACACTACCAAGTGTTGCAGATCCCATAACTAGGACCTGACACAACATGGGCACAAGATGTTAACAGTACTACATCCCACCTGTATGATGTCAGGCTGGTATTGGTAACATATCATGCAGTACAGTCTGGCTCTCATAGGAAATGTAAAATGTAAAAGCTATCAACATCCCCAGGATACATATACACAGACACATATATGCAGATACAGATATATACATATATATATATATATATATATATATATATATATATATATATGCACACACATATATATAGATATACATGTGACTACAGTAAGATACATATGTAGAAGGTGCACACAATATGGAACAGCCACTATGCCTACAGTTAACACCTTAAAAACTGGACAGTGTATGGGCCACCCATACAAATGGCAATCTTTGCCTGCAACATATACCCACAGAGAGGTCACAGGAAAAAACACCACACACAGATTTGCAAAAATGGAAAACCTTTATTTGTGTACTATTACAGTTCTATATGCCATGTCATATAGCTGTTCAGACACTGATACCTATATAAACAGAGTAATGCAACAGTTATACTAATACAGTAGTCTGGAAAGGTTCACAGCTGTTGCTGTCCAGGCCAAGCCTTTCAAATTGTACAATAGTAAAGACAGACTGGGCCACAGGATACCAAAAAATCAACAGTAAGTAAAGCAGGTGTATAGTTCAACAGCCTCTAGCTACGCTTTGTGCAAAATCACTAGGTGGTAAAGACTTCAGTTGACCAAATGGGATGTAGCTGTTACATAACAAGGCATAACTGACACCATCACAAGCACACTGACAAACAGAACAGTCTGTATGGCAGGAGGCAGTACACCTGCATTAACCCAATTTATGTAAGTAATGTAAATATAGGTGAAGTATATGGTACTGTACATCCAGATACTTTAAGGCAGCTCACCCCTGATACCCCCACATTTTGCAACAGCCTAAGTCATTTATGGTGCATCCCCCCAAGACTCAATAATACAGGGCCATATACCACTGTTACATACATTGGCCTTTAGAGTGCATAAGGGCACACATGCATTGTGTAGGTGAAGCCCACACATATATGGCCCCAGCCCCAACGTATGTGGGGGGATACAACAGCAGTGGACTGATGGCAGCAGTGGCAGTGTGATATACTCACAGCCCACTACAGATCAACCCCTTGACAGCATGTTATATGTGCAAAGCTTGGTATGTAGGTGGAGGAGAGAGGCTGGAACACAGGCCCATATGTGAAAAACTGTTGCCATACACTAAGCAAGTCGCTGGTATTACAAGATAGTCTACAACATACCCTTAGTCAGGGAATTGAGGTTAGAATCATAAATGGATGTAGCCATGTACAGATAGCACTCAACACACACACTGCCAGTGAAATATCAGTCACAGGACCTGTGTGGTGGACAGACAAAACATGATAGACACACCTCTAGCCACCAAGAGGATAGGCCCACAGCTGAGAGCTATGCAGACAGACTACATACACACACCCTGTAACACCAGTACTATACAAAGCATAACAAACACCACTCACACTCTGTCTGTAGTTCTGGAACCTCCTACAAATATGTAGCTGGCCTGAGTGTGCCGGTTCTCCTGTAAGAGGTACTGCTACCTGCTGTCTGTAACACTGATGCCTACACACAGGAAGGATGTCCATCACACAGGAAAGGTAAAGGGACCACGCCCACATGATGTAGGGATTTATAGTAGGTGGTTGCCATGACAGTAGTAATTGGAAGTACTACACAGTAAGCTGCATGCAATTAGCAAGTGGAGGACACTGACTGGTGCACAGGTCATCACCTGACGTTGTGCATCACCTACTAAAGCCAATCCATTCACTCGAGAGAGAGGAGAGAGAGAGAGAGAGAAAAAAAAAAACAAAATAAAAAAAAAACAAAAACAAAACAAAAAACAAAAAAAAGCTCTTCAAACTAACAGCTAAAGTTGCAGGCATTTAGCCATGTGCCATTCAAAAAGACATCATTCCCACAATGGGTATGTGAAGTATATATACATGTAATAGAATTTAGTACCTGGTCCACCATAATGGGATAGATGATGTGGAATGAGTTATATGTGCCATCAGGTGTTGTTGTGGTGATGTTCAACTGAACAACTGCTATGGACAATAGTGTCTGTCCCTGTGGGTAGTGGGCCATAGCTGTTAACTGTGCAGGTTGGCACTGACAGACAAGATGTAAGCCATCATAGTGTGTTGTTGTGGAATGGGAAGTATGTATATTACATGGTCAATAGCTGGTGGTGGAATTAATGCCATTATGATGGACATGTGGGAGCCATGGCCCACCACTGGCAGGATACTCAGGTGAATCTGTAATGTAGCATGCTATAGGTGTGTAATAGGGTTACATGTAATCGGGTCACACATATACCTCCCTAATGTCAGGCAGTGTCCATATGTGGCACCTGTATGTGGTGTAGCTAGGCAGAACAGTGCAGCTGTGCAGGAAGGTGTTGTGAGATTGTGGAGCTGTTGTCTGAATGTACCCCACATATAGGTATGCATATGTGTACATATGTCACATATATAATATATAAATATATATATGTATATCAGCATGTATGTCCAGAAATATACATATACCCATGTGTAGACATATATATGTGCACATATATACATCACATATATCTACACATATATAAATATATACCTATATGCACATGTCCACATATATACAAACACATACACAAACATATGTGTATGTAAAGACATGTCCCCTATATCACTACCACAGTGATGTGTGCTATGTGTGAGGCAGAAGCACACACAGAAATACACACAGATATCTACAGCTGACAGTGTTTGCACCATGGATGGGTATGTCACATGTTAGTCCTTTGTTGTCACCACATTGCCCCGTCTGTGAAGTATGCAATGAGAATATGGGGAAGTATGGCAGATACACATGTGGAGGTGGTCTGGATTGGTAGATATAGAGGACAGTCTACAAGGGTGGTATGTGACACATGTGGTGGGTAAACATTGTGGATGGTGTGTGTGGTCTGTGATGTGAGCGCCCCATGGTCCCCAATATGGTCACAATGGGAACAAGCCTCCCACCCACTGCTACTCACAGCAGCAATCCACATCCTGAAGGTGCTTGGTCTGGAGGCTGAGCAGGAGGAGCATGTTGGCCCTGTGAATGTGTGCTGGGTGCCTCAAACTGATGTAGCACATCCCTCATGTGTCTGTGAAGCCCGGTATGGAACAGACCCTAGAACTCAGCTCAGGGGACAGGAACATGTCTGTGTGTGCCCTGACGGGAGGGGACAACATCCCCTGGGTGGTTCCACCTGATGGTATTGCTGTAATAGTACATGAGGTGGCCCCAGGTTGGGACATACATGTGATTTGGCCAGGTATCATGGGGAGGTGGGTGTGGAGAGGTGGATCTGCTGGCCAATAGAACATATACATGTTATTGTGTCACTGTTATAGAACATTTGTTGGTAGTAATAGTCTACACAATCCCGGTGCATGTCCAATAGCATGCATAGATATCCCCAATAACACAGACGGTCAGATGTGCAGCAATCTCAGAGCAGCCATACCACTGGAATATATGTAACCATAGTGGCACTGACAATGGCATGTGAGTGAATAGTCTGTAACAGACCAGCAATGATAATGTCCACACAGGGGACATGGCTACAATCACATAGCAGAAGGTGTGGTACAATACAATATCTGTCCAAAGGGTAGTTAAGATGTAGCCATAGCTAATGAGTTGAAGCTGATATGGTGGCGGGGTTACAGAGATGTGTATTACGAACTGTGGTAACCTTACCGTATGAGTTGCTCAGACCTGTTTCCATCTTTATGTCTTTCAGCCAAGATGGCACATGCACGGTTGCCCACCTATTCCAATGCTGAGAATGACGTGTTGATAGCGCACATGATCCAGCACTATCCACTGCCCTTTGGCAGGCACCCACATGAGCAGCAGGAGTGGACTGCCCTGTGGAATGACCTAGTCCACAGGGTCAATGATGTTGGGCTGCACAACCGCAGTTATGAGCAGGTCCAGCATCATTTTACTGACCTGCTTCACAATGTCCGTCAGGTGCTGCTGTAGTCCAGGGGAATCAAGTCGCCACAGGGGGGGCCATGCCATCCATCCCCCTGACATGTGTGGAGGAGATCCTGGCCAGCCTCATGGCATCTGCCCATCTGGACCTCCAACAACCACCAGCCGGAGCAGAGGCATGCAGGTAAGGACACAGGGCACATCAATAGACCACAGTTGTGTAAACATCTGCATTGCTACAGGTAGATCATGCATATCTGACATGTCATAGATAAATTGTGCTGCTGCATTGTAGTGATACACAGATTGATGGATGGTAGTACTGCACTCAGTTTATGTCAATGCTTGCCAACACACCGGCATACAATGGTGAGACCTGTGGCAGCCATAACCCTACTCTCACAGCAATAGTGATGGCAAAAGAATAGGAAATGCAGATGTCCCATGCTGGTATACCCCTGCCAGAGAGTGACTGCTGTAGTACATAACATGAGGTGTGATAGATAAACCATCATGATCTCACCTGTATATGTGTGTGTGTGTGTGTGTGTGTGTGTGTGTGTGTGTGTGTGTGTGTGTGTGTGTGTGTGTGTGTGTGTGTGTATCCTGGTGGGTGGATTAGTTAGCCTGCAGTCACTCTAGTGAAGTGTGTGTGAGGAGGAGAGAGATGTGTGAATGGCGTTGTTGTGTGTGTGTGTGTGTGTGTGTCTTGTCATGTATGCATGTGTGTGTGGGGGGTGTGTACCTCTGTACCTCCCTTTGGGACTCGTGCAGTACATGTCAATGGACTGCCACATTACCATACCACATTGTCATGTGTGTTGTGTCTGAGATAATAATAATATAATAATATGGTCTGTAGCATGGAACTGGGGCATACAGGGAAAGGTAGACTCAGGTACACATTAATATAGCAGTCAGCAGAGAGAGGTCACCTAGCCACCATATGCAGCTCTACAGATGCATTGGGAGGTGAACATTACAGGACAGTATAGTGTAAATAAATATTAAAATTGTCACATGATGGGCTGACATGATGGGCTGACATGTACTGCATATTTACATGTACACAGCATTACAGGAGGAGTGAGATGACGTGTTTAGCCATGCACATCATCATTTTGGGCATACATATGGTTGTGCATGCGAATGACAGCAGTGAGGCTATGTAAATCCACTATACACAGGGTCAGGCAATAAAATACAGGCATTGCATTGTGTTGTGGCCACTGGGCATTTAGGGGGGGGTGTGTTGCATGGAGGGATGTGGATGTTGTATGTAAGTGTCAAGCAGTGAGCAGGATGGGACATGGGATGGGGTGTGTGTGTGTGTGTGTGTGTGTGTGTGTGTGTGTGTGTGTGTGTGTGTTTGTACGTTGTTGGAAGTGTCTTGTGAGGTACATCCCAAATGGGGCTTTATACTCTATGATGAGTCTGATGAGTGACGAGTAGAGGGGCACTATAACCTCTTTATTTCTAGATGCGAACCCTTTAGTAATTAGATAGGCCACATAGAAGGATTTCCTAACTACTTTGGCAATATGATTGTCAAAAGAGAGATTACTATCTACCTGGGTCCCCAGATCTCTTATTACCTCTTCTGTATTAAGGAGGCTACCACTTATGTGGTAATTCGTGGGTGTTTTGTTTTTCCCAAACAGGATGACTATGCATTTTGTGGCATTTAGCTTGAGGCCATGACTTTGACACCACGTGTCCTTTTGGAGGATATCCATATCAGCTGGAGAGTCAATTATGGCTCCCAGTTTGCAGTCATCGGCAAACTTGGTTAGCCATAGTCCTCCTGTGTTTGCCTGTACTTCTAAAAAGTATATGTTGAACAGTAGGGGTCCCAGGATGAGCCTTGTGGGACACCACTTTTGACTGGTATAGAATCAGACCTAGAGCCCGTTATTCTTACCATGTGAGTTCTGTATGTAAGCTAGTTGGCAACCCATCTTGTGATGTAGGGGTTTATGTTCAGGCTGGGGAGTTTTTCTGTAATACCCAAGTGGAGAATGGTGTCAAAAGCCTTGGCGAGGTCAAGGTAGGCTGTATGAATCACCTTTCCTTTGTCTATGGTCTTGGTGACTGTCTCAAATAAGTCATCCAGGCTTAGTAGGCATGATCTGCCCTTAACAAAGCCGAACTGGGTTGGGTCAAGTGTTTGGAGGTTCCCAATGTCTTTGTTAATGAGTTCCGTGATGTTGCGCTCCATAGCCCTGCAGACCAGACTAGTCAGGGTTATGGGGCGATAGTTACCAGGGTCAGTTGTGGCCCCTCCTTTGTGGAGTGGAATAACTGCTGCTGTGCACCATTCTATGGGCATGTAGCCTGTGGAGAGGCTGTGGTTGAACAGCATGTTTATGTGGGGGGTTAGTTCGTTCTGTAGTTTGTGCAAGACATAGCCTGGGACACCATCTGGCCCAATTGATGCTGTGTCTTTGGCTTTTGAAAGGGCTGTTTTCACCTGTGTGTCTGTAATTTATGGGACACTACACTTTTCTGGTATTGTGGGACCTTTTGGGGGTGAGAGGGGGGGGTGAAGTTTGCACTGAATCTATCTGCCAGGATGTTGGCAATATCAGTAGGTTCAGTATATTTTGTGCTATTTTGCACTAGTTCAGTGCATATCTGCAAGTTACCACTTAGATTCTTAACATAGCTAAAGAAGGCTTTGTGGTTATCTTTTGAATCCTTGGCTATTTTTCTTTTGAAGTTAGCCTTGGATGATTTTATGAGGGGCCTTAGTTTCTTACTGATACTGATCAGGGATGTCTTTCCTTCTTGGGATTTGCTTTTTTTCTGAACTAGTTTCCTCCTTCTATTGTATAGCCTGTTTATGGCAGGGGTCTTTCCTTCTCTTAGAGGAGTGAGTCTTGATTTTACTAGGGATGGCATGATCCATGCATCCTTGTAGGTGCTTATAGAGTGCATATGTAAAGGTTTCTGCATCTTGGGCAGCATTATCCTTTAGTGTGGGTCTGTGAAACTTACCGTCTCTGTCTTAAGTAAGGCGACGTTTGCTTTAGAACATTTTTTACTGTGGTTTTCTTAGTTGGGGGTGATGGTGGGGTGTAGACATCCAGAGTGATTAGTTTATGGTCTGATCTAATCAGTGATGGGTTGACCTCCAGTGTGGAGCACCTGTCGCCCATGTTGTGATAAAGGTCCAATATGTTTTCACCTCTGGTAGGGAGTTTACCAGCTGATCCAGGGTGTTTGAGTTGATGAATTCCAGGAAGCGCTGGGCCTGGGAGTTTGTACTCGAGTAGTTTTCCCAGTTAATGGTAAGGTAATTGAAATTGCCCAATATCAGGGTGTTTGGTCGGACCTTCATGTTTTCAAGTGTCTCCAGAAAGGTAGAGTGGTGATCCTGGGTCATGGAGGGTGATCTGTAGCAGGCCACAGTTTGCATTGCAGGTTTGTCCGATGTTAGTTGCACATGGATGATCTCAGAGGTATCATGCTGCACCACTAACTCGAATGTGTAGGTATCCTTGATGAATATCGATACATTCCATGCTTTTATGTTTCGGTCTGTGTTCTGTGGCCGAAACATGTGGTATGAGTTGTAGCCTGGTAGTGCTGGGGTGCTCTCTGGAGCCTTGAACCAGGTTTCAGTTACTGCACAGATGTCGATGTTTGCCATACTGAGGAGTGCTTCGAGCGCGTGCATTTTGAGATATAAACTCCTGGTATTGAGTAGCATAACCTTCAGTTTTTTGTTAATTGTGCTGTTTACGGAGGTGGGTTTGACTTTTGAGCCTTGCCTAAAAAAAGTCACTATGGGGGCAGCAAGAGCCTTGGCCAGTATTCAAAAGCCTAGGGGTGACAGGTGCAAGCCATCTCTTGCGAAGCAACGCGACTTGTCGAGCATGTTGTCCCAGGCTGACAGACACTGGATCCCCTTTGAATTACACCAGACGTTTAGACAATTGTTGAAATTGATAATTTTTTCTTTATACTGAGGTATCATTCTTGGTGAGGGCAGGATGCTACTCAGGGTCAGGGTCATACCAGCCTGGGCTACATGATCAGAGAGCTCTTCCATGTCTGTTTTCATGTAGTCCAGGGAGGTACGTCTCAGGCCATTCACACCAACATGAGCAATGACAGAGTCATATTTGTACTTGTTCTGGATTGACCTGAGTGCTTGTGTTATGTAGCAGATTCTGGCTCCCAACAGGCGGGTAACAATAACCTTCTGCTTGTCCAGCCTAGTGAGTGGGACGTCAGTATGCCTGACTATAGAGTCACCTATTACTAGTGTATTAGGTATGTTATTTCGCTTTAAGGGCTGTGATTGTGAGGCACACTGATTTTGTGTTTTATGTGTTGTCTGGTTTGTCACAGGAGGTGCAAGTTGTTTGGGTGTCTGCTTTGGAGGTCTCTGATGCTTTTGCAGGTTTTTATTTAGAGCAACCAAGCATGATTTTGTGTATTTATGTGTATTTCTTGCCAGTGCTGGTTTAGTAGGTTTATGTGTGGCTGGAGGTGTGGTGCAAGTGTTAACCTTCTCCACTTGACTGTCTATTCCAGTCTTGGGTGGAGATAGCTTAGCCTCCAGTTTGGCTGTATAATTGCATCTCTTGCATATGTTAGTGTTTTGTGGTAGGAGGAGAGTGTTGTTTGTGTACATGAGGCAGTTGTAACATTGCCTCAGGATACCCAGATTCATCAGCTGGACTGGAGAGTACACCTGAAATTGCCCTTTGGTTATGCCTGAATAGTAGGGTGAGCTGCTTGTTTACCTGGTTAGTGAGGGGTGAATAAAGAGCCTTGCCCTGCTGGGCAATCATGTGTCAGGGTATATTAGTGCTTGCTATTAGGTCTGAGCAAGTGCTGGGCTGTAGGATGCTTTTTGAGTGTTTAGGTTGAGAGTAGGCTGCACACATCACATGCATAACTGGCTTGGATTGTGGTAATAGTTACCTGTATGATTGATGGTGACTGTGTTAACCATAGGGTGGTATATGGGACATATACCTGGTGTACCTTGGTATAATAACAGTGTACACAGCACCCACATCCTCCACTGGATATTGTACTCCCTAAAACCCATGATGAGACTCTGCCATTCCCACCATCACGCATTGGCCATGACTGCGATGCAACCCATAGTATACCCCAACATTGGTTCTACAGGGATATGCATCTCATGTACATGCCACACGCGTAGTAGGGTGTCAATCAAGCATATGTTGTCTGTATATATCCCAGCTGAATACCTGCCATCTGCACATCTGTACATGGACTGACAGTCATCAGCTTGGCAGATAGCTATGCAGTAGCATGAGTACGTTGACAGACCAGTAAGGGGTATATACTGTGACACAGCTGACACACCAGGGATACAACAGGGAAGCCTCAGTATCCAGCCATGCTTACAGGTGTGCCTTTTGTTAGTACTACATTAAGCACTCTGCTCTTGCCTGGGTTAGCACTGTCAACAGTAGTACTGCCATGATGCACTACATGCCAGTGTGACAGCACATAGTCTGGGCTACTACACCTGTATGTAACACATTCACATGGATAACAGTGCTGTACAGGCCTCATATATGTCTGTGTCCTACACATGACACTCACACCCCTTGCTACTGTAATGACAGCACAAGGTGCATGTATTGTATATGGCATTACATACACTTATTACAGGTTATCAGACTGGGTTGTGTGTCCTGGTTACCAGGGCTAAGCTATGCTTAGCAAGTAACAACATTACTGCAATATAACAGCTAAGCTGATATGCGCACTGGTAGGTGCTGCCTACACTGTGTAAGTGCTTGTACGTGTAGAATATGAACAGTCAAAGCATGTGTTTCAAGGGAATTGAGTATGTGACACTTTGTGTAAACTGAGATGTACTGAGTACTGTGAACACTGAACTGTGAATAATGGAAAAATACTGAACAAACAAGATTCTGACTGAAGGCAGGAAATATGCCTTTTATGGAAGTATATCTGATTTTCTCTTCTGCCTAGAAATATGATGATGTGAATTGTCTTATATTTACGGGTAAACCTTTGATTGGTTAATTGCCCTGTGTAATGATCTAATTGGTTCAGTTTTATATTTTTGTACTGTCAGCGATATCACCAGTATTTAAGCTTGTTTATTCCTTTGTTCTGGGAGTCTTCCTGGTATTTTCCCTGAAGCTCCTGCACGTGTGTACTGTTAGTTAATAAAAGCCACTGAAAGAGAGAACGAAATGTATCTGTCTTCATTTTTAAAGTAATGCACAACTTTACAATTGGTGCCGTTTACTCGGATCTGAATTAAGAGCAAGCTGCAGCAGTTGAGAACTGAACGAAATACTGCTAAAAGGGCCCACAACAGATTTTTATTTTTCTGTAGTATTTCTTTCATTTTTCTGTCCCTGTCTGCCTTCTAAAGTTTTATGAACAAATTTTTTATTTTTATCTGACAAAGTTATGATTTCTCTCCTTCAGTCGTTTTAAGGTAAGTGGCATGCATTTCTTTTCTGCTTTGAATACGCAGTATGAGAGTGGGGTTAATACGGAAAATAAACTGGCATCATACGTATGAAAGGAGGAATGAGAGTGGGGAATAAGACATTTTTATAACGCCTTAGCTAAGCCTGTGGTAAACAGGTATAGCTTATTGTATGAGTGGGGTAAAAAGATGTTTTTATAATGCCTTAGCTAAACCTGTGTTAAACAGGTATAGCTTCTTGTATGAGAGTGGGGTAATAAGACATTTTTATAATGCCTTAGCTAAACCTATGTTAAACAGGTATAGCATCTTGTATGAGAGTGGGGTAACAAGACGTTTTCATAATGCCTTAGCTAAACTTGTGGTAAACAGCTATAGCTTACCGAGTGATAGTGGGGTACTGAGTGAAAATGGGAGCGAGTGCGGGAAAAATAAATGAGCCAGAAAAAGGTACACCAGCTGGTTATATGTTTTATCGGGTGTCCCGGGACAGTTGTAGGTTTTTAGATCAGTGGATCGCTCTTACTAAGGACGACTGGGATCTTGCTTTTCCATAAAATGGTAGTTTTAATAAAGATGTTCTGACTAATTTACAAAAAAAATTAAAAAGGAAAGGAAAAATACCAGGGTTGTGCTGGGCAGCTTTTAATGATTGGATGTGTGAGGCAAAAGAATGAGAAAAAGATTTGGTTGTTAGTAGTCTTAAGGATAGTCAACAAAAGTTAAAAGAACAGATAAAGGAACTGCGACAAACTACTAAGAATCTAGATATAGCTAATGGTAAACATTGAAAAGAACCACCCTTTAAGGGATTATTTCCGGTACAAGAATTAAATAAACTACAGATACCTGAATCATCTGAAGATGATAATCCATGGTTCCCCCCACCCCCTACGGCTCCTACACCACAATATCAACCTTCACAACTACAGGATGGAACTGTTAGTTCTACAATACAGAGTGAAGGCTGGTGGATGGAAGACCAAATCATTCTGGACCCCAGATGGGGAGATCAGGTGATAGGAGGCCAGCCTAGCCGCCTGGCTATAGAACAACCTGACCAAATAGATACTGGCAAATCATCCCCTAGAGTAACCTGCTCTAAGATAAAGAAACAGCACAAAAGAAAAGTGCAAATGCTTTTCGACCCTAGGTCCAGTCAGCCGAAAATACTTCAAAACAGGAAAACGGTTTATTCACACAAGGGTAAATATTATAAGCAATGCCCAATTGAGGTTAAGGACAAGGATGGTTACATTAATCCGGATAAATCTCATCAAAGCTTTACTTCCGATTCGAGCTCATCAGATGAAGCAGGAGTATTTCCACTGAGGGAGGTTCCAAATCCAGCACATGCCAGAGATGCGGAACAACCAGCTACTGTAGTCGTACCTAGGGCGTGGTTGGCAGTTGATTTTCAAGCTATTACTAAATCACTTCCGCCCATTCATAATAACCCAGCAAAGTTTCAATGCGTATTAGCAGGACACATATGTTTACAAAATCCTACTATAGAAGAAGTTAAAGCTGTCCTCCAATTTGCTGTTCCAGCTGATCTGATGAAACGTATCTGGGATCATGCTAATGTCCCCACCCCAATACCAAAGCATAACACACAAGGGGAAAATTGTTTTGAAGCAGTTAGACAACGAATAGTTGATGCTATTATCGTCATAGTGCCACCTACCCCAAATTGGTCTAAGATTAAGTCAGTCATGCAGAGAGAAGACAAACCTATAGATGAATACTTACAATGACTTACTGATGCCTTTGAGGCATATTCCAGATACCCAGAGCCCACTGAAGGGCCTGCACAGAACGGGCTGTCGGCTGCTTTTGTGGATGGGTGCCCTCGAGTGAGAGATAAATTAAAAGAAGTATGTTTGAATTGGCCTAGTCTGGGCCTGCATGAGTAAGTTCAGCAAGTACAATACCTATCTGACCATTTGGCTAAAGAAAAGAAGGATTTACTGGAAAAATTAGTACAAGCACAAATTCAAATCTGTAACACTCTGGGCCAACCCGGTCACCGAGGTAGAGGACAAAGGCAGGGAAGGGGGAGGGGTAGAGGTCACAGTCCAGCTACTCAGAATAAACAAAACTATCAAGGTACACAACCCACCCAATCCCAGAATCCAAGTAATCAGAATGAATGTTTCAAATGTGACCAGATAGGCCATTGGAAAAAATGAGTGTCCATATTTGGCAGAGCAACCTGCACCATACACCAGTTAGAACGCCACAACAATGGAGTTCTAACTGGATGCCAAACCCTCGACAACAACCATAATGAAGGTTCCCTGAACAGAAACAACAGCAGTTGTATCCCTTCCTTCCTGTGGATCAGGACGGGCCACATGTTATGTTACTAGTTAAAAATAAACCATATCCATTTGTGATTGATACCGGAGCAACCAAATCTATGCTAACTAGCAGAACAGCCGTGAATATTCCACTTTCTAATAAAGTAACTAAAGGAGTAGGTGTCTCCGGTATATCTATCGAGTATTTTGAAACCATCCTGGTCCCAATAACTTTGGGACCATTGCAGGATAATCATGCCTTTTTAGTAGGACCATCAGCGCCTTTAAATTTATTAGGATGAGACTTGTTGTGTAAAATGGGGGCCACCATCTTTTGCACAGCTGATGGAGTCTATCTCCAAGTACCTTCAGACCAACAGGACACTACTTTAGCAGCCTTGGATGATACTATCACATTACAATCAATGTGTATTCAGTCAGATTCTAACAGAAATGAAGATTTACACTCCCTACCTTCTTGCTTGTGGACAACTCATGATAATGATGTAGGATTTTTGACTTCAGCTATCCCTGTAAAAATAACTCTAAAACCTGGAGCAAAGTTGCCGCGAGTACCACAGTACTCTCTGATGGCTGAGGCTATTTTTGGTATAGCCCCTGTTATTTCTGCACTAGCACAGCAAGGGATAATAGTACCCACCACAAGCCCATGTAATACTCCAATATTACCAGTAAAAAAACCTGGTAAACAAGCTTACAGATTTGTACAGGATTTACGGGAAGTTAACAAAGCAGTTATGCCTGTCTTCCCAATTGTGCCAAACCCTGCCACTATTTTAAGCTGTATCCCACCTACAGCTAAATGATTTACAGTAATAGATATTTCATCAGCTTTTATCTCTATCCCAGTACATTCTGATAGTCAATATTTGTTTGCTTTTACGTACAAAGGGCACAGTATACTTGGACCCGATTGCCCCAGGGGTATGTAGAATCTCCGACTTTATTTTCAAGGAAAATGCATAGGCAATTACAAGATTTACAGCTACCGTCACGTTCAGTTCTAGTCCAATATGTGGACGATATACTTATAGCCTCCCCAGACAGTAACGCCTGTAAGGAATATTCTCTTTTAGTGTTAAAATTTCTAGCCGCACATGGATTTAAAGTGAATAAATCAAAATTACAATATTGTCAAGATAAAGTACAGTATTTGGGACACATAATTGAAATGGGTTCTCGCCGGATACTCCCAAACCGTATCAGTTTCAAACTGCACCTCTTCCTGTAACCCAGAGGCAACTTAGAGGGTTCCTTGGTCTAGCAGGATACTGCAGACAGTGGGTGTTTAATTTTTCAGAAATTACCGCCCCTCTGTTGCAACTCTTGAAAAAGGACATTACAGACCCTCTACCCTAGACGTCACAGCATGATGAGGCTTTTCAGGCAATCATAACAGCCCTGGTAAATCCTCCTGCCTTAGGGTTATTGGACTATTCTAAACCTTTTGTTTTCTTTTGTTGCGAATGAAATAAGACTGCTCTGAGTCTCTTAACCCAGCAACGCACTAGAGGATACCGACCAATTGCTTTTATAGCACTCAATTGGATCTGGTTGCTTCTGGTTACCCAGCTTGCTTACAGGCTGTGGCTGCTGCTGCTGTCTTAGTAGACATGGCAGCTCCACTAACCCTGGGACATGACACTGTACTAGCAGTCACGCATGCTGTTCAAGCCTTACTTCTGAAAACTAAAACACAATATCTTTCAAATGCACGCCTTACTAAGTACGAAATAAGTTTAATGGGAAATTCTGCTTTACAAATTAAATGCTGCCCACCACTAAACCCTGCCTGTTTAATACCAACCTCAGACGAGGGCGAACCACATGATTGTGTGTTAGTAGTTAACTCTGTTCTTTCTCCTAGGTTGAATTTATTTGATACTCCTTTGCAAAATCCTAATTTAGTTCTTCTCATTGATGGATCCTGTTTAAGAACAAACTCCGGAAAATTCCAAGCTGCTTGGTCAGTCTGCACACCGATTGAAGTATTGCAATCAGCACGATTACCTACAGGCGCCGCCGCGCAGGCCGCGGAATTAGTGGCATTATCACATGCATGTAAACTAGCTAAAGACAAGTCTGTTACTATTTATACTGATTCCCGTTATGCCCATGGTGTTCATGATTTTGGCATATTATGGAAAGAATGAGGGTTCTTAATATCTTCTGTAACACCCATTAAAAACCATTTTTATATCAATAATTTATTACAAGACTTATTGTTACCTTCTGAAATTGCTGTTGTTAAATGTGCAGCCCATCAATCCAATGACACTTTCGAGAGTAAGGGTAATAATTTTGCTGACTGGGCTGCTAAACAGGCTGCTTTCTCACAAACTGTTCAGGGTCACTTTTTGCAGCCATTACAATCTATGAAAACTTTTGATGAAACAATACTAAAAGCTTTACAGAATGAGGTTTCAGAATCAGAAAGAAAAACATGGCTGGCTCAAAATTGTTTTAAACAATCTGATTTAATTTGGCAACATCCAGATGACAGATTGGTCTGCCCCCTATCCATGCTAAATCCCCTCATTAAAGCTTATCATTTGCCAGCCCATGTTGGGGTACAAGCTTTAATAAAACAAATCCAAAAGGATTGGATTGTCCCAAAGCTTTCTGATTCTGTACAGCACTTTGTGAGCAAATGCTCCATTTGTTTACAGTACAATATTTCCAAAGGCACAATGGCTCCCGCACAACCCTAACCAAAACCATTGAGACCATTTTGTGCTTTGCAATGGGATTTTATTTAATTACCACTTTGTGCACATTTTAAATATGTTTTAACTGTTGTTGATGTTTTTCCTGGATGGTTAGAAGTATACCCTTGTGCAAAAAATGATGCTATCTCAGTTGCTAAAAACTTTGTTATGACTTTATACCTCGATTTGGTGTTCCTTGTTATATATATTCAGACCGTGGAACACATTTTACACCTCAATTAATTGACTCACTGTGTACTATGTTGGGCATCACTCTAAAATTCCACTGTCCATATAGACCGCAGGCATCTGGAATCATAGAACGCATGAATCAAACACTAAAAACTAGACTAGCAAAAATTACTACTGAAACAGGCCTCACTTGGGTACAGGCCTTACCACTAGATTTGCTCTCTATGAGAGCACAAGTACATCCTACTAAAGGTCTTTCTCCTCATGAAATTCTAATGGGCCAACCTATGCACATGCCCATGACTCCACCACCACCCTTTTCTGAGTACGATGCCTTTGATCATGATGTTATTATATACTGTACTTCTCTTGTTTCTTTCTTACAGTGTTATCACCGCCGAGTAGCAGCGGCACAACATAACCCTGATCCTTTTACGTCTTCTGAAATACAACCAGGTGATTGGGTGTACGTCAAGTCTTTCTCCAGAGAAACAGCACTGCAACCTCGTTGGAAGGGGCCTTACCTGGTTCTATTGACAACCTCTTCAGTGGTACGATTACAAGGCTCACCAACCTGGATTCATATATCACACGTTAAGAAAATCGTCCCTTCCGAAGATCAAACAACTCTACCTTTCATAGCTCCAGAATCTCCACCTATCGCTTCTCGTACTCGAAGCCATACTGTTCCTGCACCTGATAATGTCTGACATTTCTACAATTGGAACACTTCTCCATCCCAATACAATTCCACCAAAACCACCATTTCCACTAAGGTACTGTAAAACAATCTTGGTGGTTATTTTTGCTGTTCTTATATTTCTGCTGTGGCCATTTATATTTTCTGCTACAGTAACACCTCATGCCAAAAGAACTGCATGGCATCCACCATTCAATACCTACCAAGCTATAAAATATACTTATGCATCATCCCTTAATGTCTCCATTTGCTGGATCTGCACTGCCATTCCTACGGTTCATGGGGGATTGATGCTAAATATAGTTCCTTTAGAGATTAAAGAGACATGGACGAATCTGATCTACGACACATCAAGAGTTATTTCGAAACACAAAGTAGCATTACAGTTGTCTGTCTGTCAAAATGGAACTGTGTGTTTCCAGAAACTTGATAAAATCAGAGTAGGGTGGAGCCATTGCAACAAAACAGTGGTATATAACTGCACTGCATGGGGTTGTGTAACAGATTTCTCACCTATATCAAGAATTGTAAAAAACTCTATAGCTAACCTTTCCCAGAAAATAGAAACTGTCTACTGGAAAATATTTGAAGGGCGGCAGAATGCTGAGAATCATTTTAAGCCTGTCAGTATCACCATTAAAGTAGAGAACTGTTATTTTGTGTGCAGAAGAAAAGCATATAAATGGCTACCAGGAAATTGGTCTGGCAGCTGTTTCCTGGGTTACCTAGTTCCAGATATCTGACATGTATCTACATTACCTAAGGGAAAAATTTGGAATGTTCGAGAGGTCAAGAAGCCTGCCAATACAGTAGGTAAAGTCGATGCTTCATGGATCTATCATCATGACCTGGCTCATGCTAGTACCAAAGGACTGTCCCATATGGACTTGGGTGATGATGTAATATCATGGGCTGGTATAATTCCGTCATACGGAGCAGTAAAATCAATTTAACTGAGAAAGTTATCTAAACTGCTCTAAATTTTGAGCAATGCTACATTTTCTGCCTTAGAACTAGTAAATGATGAACTGACTGCTATGAGGGCTGTAGTACTCCAAAACCGTATGGCCCTTAATTTCACCCTAGCGGCAAAAGGAGGAACTTGCGCTTTAATCCAGGAGGAGTGCTGTACATTTATTCCTGACAATCAGCATGAAATTGAAAGTCACCTTGAACTGATTTAGAGAATTTCCAAACTTTCAGTGGCCAAAGAGGCTGATAGCTCAACATGGGCTTGGTTGTCCAACTTATTCTCAGGTTGGAGAGGTGGACTGTTGAAGCTGATTTTGTTAATTACAGTATTAGCAATCATTGCTTTCATTGTCTTATTTCTAATCTAAGCACTGATTTTGAAATTAATGTTCTCAAAAGCTGTGAAAAAGTGTCTAAACTTTATAGGCCTGCAACTATGACTGTAGATAATGAAATGAAAATGTCTCTCAATGATGAAAAGACTAGTAGCATGGTTATGCTAGATTTGTGGCAGATGTAGGACAGGTTAAATTATGATGCTTACACAGCATCAAATGGGGGATTGTAGAATATGAACAGCCAAAGCATGTGTTTCAAGGGAATTGAGTATGTGACACTTTGTGTAAACTGAGATGTACTGAGTACTGTGAACTCTGAACTGTGAATAATGGAAAAATACTGAACAAACAAGGTTCTGCCTGAAGGCAGGAAATGTGCCTTTTATGGAAGTATATCCAATTTTCTCTTCTGTCTAGAAATATGATGATGTGAATTGTCTTATATTTACGGGTAAACCTTTGATTGGTTAATTGTTCTGTGTAATGATTTAATTGGTTTAGTTTTATATTTTTGTACTGTCAGCGGTATCACCAGTATTTAAGCTTGTTTATTCCTTTGTTCTGGGAGTCTCCCTGGTATTTTCCATGAGGCTCCTGCACGTGTGTACTGTTAGTTAATAAAAGCCACTGAAAGAGAGAAAGAAATGTATCTGTCTTCATTTTTAAAGTAATGCACAACTTTACATACGTTTACCCATAGCTTAGCACCACTTAGCTTCATGCAAACCCAGGCAAATGCACTTAAAGCTTCTCAAAACTGCCTTAATCACTCTGTATCCAACAGCCCTTGTCCTGCTCAGCAACAAAATGAACAGCCCTTGCAGGTCTTGAACCCATGACCCTTTACACTGAAGTCACAACACTTAACCACTATGCCATGACCACTGTGAAGACTGCTGTTGTTTTACCAATATAGCTGTCAATACACATACTGAGTGGTATTGAACATTTGCCTGTAGTTCCTACCTTGTGTAGTCCTTGTTATTAATATGACTGTTGCATCACGTATGTTGTTTTATCATAATATGCACATAGCAGATACATACAGTGAGATACATATGGGAGGGTATACACAACCGCAATGTTTACTCATGACAGGAATATAGTTGTATACATATCATAGTTCTATATATGTCTACATGTACATACACATGTATACTCATACATATGTCTGTATACACATCTGTATAGTGCTACATATATATATATATATATATATATATATATATATATATATATATATATATATATGGCCTTGTGTACATCTCTTTGTATGTACATATGTATATATATATATATATATATATATATATATATATATGTGTGTGTGTGTGTGTGTGTGTGTGTATATGTATATGTATATATACATATGTGTATATATAGATATACATATATGTATATATAGATATATATGTATATGGCTAAATATGTATGCACATCCTATGTGTACAGATATGCCTAGTTATGTTGGTATATATGTCGATATTTATAACTATATGTGCATACTTATTTATTCTGATGTACCTACTACTGTCAGTATATCTGTAGATATCCATACATATATGTGTATATGTATCACTATCTGTATATGTGTAGACATATATTGCTCTGTATCTATATATATATATATATATATATATATATATATATATATATATATATGTATATATATCTGGATAATTATATGTACATATATTTTCACCATATGTCCGGAACATGGAGTGCAGCCCTACCTCAGCCCCTATAGTCGCAACTTCATAGTGCAAGGGGATGTCAGGTATGTATAGCAAGTATATTAGTAGACTATTGCTACTGTAGTAGGGATTGTCTTCATAGACATGGTGTGTGTGGGAGGTCACATCTGCTTTTCACATGTGCGCCATTGTCTACTGGCAGACATCCTTAGGACATCATAGTACAGTACCGCTGCTAGCACGTAATGCCCCTGTGGACTGCAGTAGAGATATTGGCCAATATATGTGGACATTTTGACACACTCTGTACAGTCCTGAGGTATACACAGAACCCCTTAGTGCAAAACATGTGGACCAAGCCTGACAATATGGATGTTAACAGCCATGTAGATGGGTATAACACATAACGACTGCTATACATTTGCCCCCATAGGTTATGCATTCACACACCCCTGTCTGTCCTGACACATAATAACCACTGGTACAGGGGTGGCATGGTCACATACTACCCACTAGATATTGACATACATCTGTACAGCATCCCACTGCTCTGTCTGACATACATGACTGTTAAGAGAGGCCCGACCCCAGTACATCTGGCAAATATCTAGACATGACATATCACTGGGTAAGTACACTAAGCTGCTAGACATGTAACAATGCACTGTGCAGGCTACAGGCAGACTGGCTCAACACTGGCTTACATCTCCTATGGGGGAATGCACATGTAACTGCATATATATAGCAGGCTCTACAGGCATGTCACAGCACAGGCTAAGATACAACTGTGTGAAAGTGCATAACCACAACCAATGTGAACACAGCCACATATGGTAAGCTAGCATAATATTACAGTATATGGACTATCTGTTCAACACCATCCTCATATGTGCCACTCACAGACTAATCCTACATATACTGGGCCGCTACACAGTGTGGTCTGATGCCTGTCTATGGTATGGGACGTGTGTGTATGGCCCTACAAACATATAAGCCAATACGGTAACATGCAGTGGGGTAGCATGTAACATCAGATAGGATGAGACCTAGAACAATGACATCTACCACAGTCTGTACACAGGCCAAAGTACATATTAACAACACACACACTTTTGACATTCACTATAAGTACAAAGACTTCAGTACTGTACAAACAACCACAGAATGTCCAGGTTATGTCATCAGATATAACCCCTACTGTACATAACATGTGTAGCAGTCTGATATCTCACTGGCTTGTTATCAGATATGATGACACTAATTATGGTGTACAGCACATATGCACCTCTTAATGCATGACATATGTACAAAGGTTGACAGAGTTGTGGCTGGAAGCACATACACAGGGCCACTATATTTACATGTTGCTGTGATAACCTCATACATTTACTGCTGTAACAGAGCTTGTTGCAACATATGTCCTATGAGGGATATGAAGTCAGTAACTGTCATGGCTTTCACCATCTACAGACTGCAATCCTCACACTACCTTCTGCAGTTCACAGATAGATGCTCTGTGGGTAACACATGAAACCAAAGGCACCACACACTGCCCAGTATGCAGATGACCCTACAGATGGGGATTCCTCATAAACATAGAACTGACATGGCAGGCATTAAAACATGTAGGGCAGCCATATCCACACACACACTGTTAAACCAACATTGCTCCAAATACAGTATAGCAGCACTTACAGTTTGTAGTCAGGTCAGGCACATTCCCCTCCTGTGTGTTGCCCTGTTTCCAAAGTGTATGTTGTTAGAGGTAAATTTCCAATCCATCTGAGATGCTGTTTGCCAAACAACAGATCTAGTTCCTGCTCACAGTGAATGAAAAGGCCCAACACCAACATGATGTTCCTAGATAGTGGAGTGTGTTTCCATGCAATTGGCTATGGCAATGTTACCACAGCTGTTCCACATGCAATCAGCTAGGGGAGTGCTGCAATTTTTGCACAGGCCATCAACTGATCATGAGCATCACTTAAAATCCACATGCTGCTGCCTAAGCAAAGCAGGTATAGGTCTCCACATCCACCAGAGAGGGAGTGAGAGAGGCAGACAGAGGCAAAGACAAGTCAGGGAGGGGTGGGAGAGTAAAATGTAAGCATGTTTGTGTCACACACCTGCCAGCACAGGGTATCAAACCCCTGCCGACTATGTAGTGCTATCACATTTCTATGCAGTTATTGGATGCACCACATAGGTTACATGCTTTGGAGCCCTCAGAACATATATGAGATGGTGAGTAACATCTGCAACATGGATATGTTAGCTATACGGTAGGTGTAGTACACATGCCTGTCCGCATAAAGAGGTGCCAGCGTCAACACAGCCACACTCTCTCAGGGAAGCACAAACATTGAGACACTTGACAGGGCCAGGAAAACAACCCATCACTAGTGAGATTGCCACAACACATTACTGTGCAGGTATCACATTCACCACAGGGGTCATACGGAGGTTATATGGGCAAAGGGTATGGGAAGGTGTCTGAAATTAGACAGCATGCTTCAGTATGCCACTGGGGGTTGTAGTGAGTGTGAATGTGAACATATGCATCATACAACACACACACACACACACACACACACACACACACACACACACACACACACACACACACACACATGGTGCCAGTACTGACATGCATAGGTGTATTGATTCACTGGTGTGTAGTGGTCAACTGTGCCAGACGGCTATACAAGGCTATGTGATGGGTACACCTTGGCATCAGGCCACATGACAATGGTCTGCATTGTGGCTCAGTGGTGTAAATTCTGGATTTGCCCACACAGGTGGGTATTGCATTCACCATCCAGTCACCTGGGTGACTATTGCATATGGACAATGCTATGCATTGTTGCCATGTATGCTTTCCTTAGTCCATGACATGGATGGTGTCTGTGATGTGCACACCTCCCACATGCATATACAGTGATATGTGGAACTGTACCTGGGATGTCTGGCCCTTGTTGTGTACACAGATTATCATCAGATGTGCCAGTCCTTGTCTCATGTGGTGAGAACTGGTGATGGACAGCAGGTTTACCCTGCACCTACCTTGGTAGCATGCTAATGGCACTCCCTGGTGTCAGTGGCATCTGTCCATACAGGGCATGTTTTCAGGCAAGGTATGCCCTTTGTGGGTCACATTTGATGGCACCATAGGTGTTGCAGGTGTCCAGTGGGGAACATGAGGAAGGTGCACTGTCTGCATGTGCATGCCTATTGGACAGATGGACAGGGTGTCATGCTCGCTGTAGGCCACTGCAATCACTGCATAGTTACTATCAGTTGGCAATATGCAGTGTACTACCAACATAGTGGCTGTTGCCTAGGCAAGTGTGTGTGTGTGTGTGTGTGTGTGTGTGTGTGTGTGTATGAGGCATGGGTTGAGAGTGTTCACTGGCTAATACTAGGGTTGCTAACTTTGTTTGCCTGGCCTTGATGTCACATGTATGGGTAAGGATCTGCACCCCAGCCTCTCGGGATTTCACATCTGTTATCCCTGTACAGTGGACATTGTGATATATACTAAGGCCACCATATAAGAAATTTGCAAAACCTGGTCCACATTGGGCCCAGTTGTTACACACTCGCAACCACCTCCACACAGAATATGAGATACCCACACATCATGTCTGGGATTAGAACTCCTACCTAACTATTTTATTACACTACAGCAGTATGCAGTTATAGTATGTGCCACAGAGATTATGGGAGTACTTTTTCCCCAAAGGTGCATTCCACATTGGATGACATCAGCAGGATTGCCAAAGTAGGGCATTCGAATTGTAATGAGTGTGGCTAGGATAAAATGCACTGCTCCCTACATAGACATTGAAACACACACAACACATCCACAACTGACATGTGTAGGTAGAGAACCCCTAACAGATGTCTATATCACACTACAGCATGAAGCTGTTATAGGATGCACCACGGGGATGACTGGAGAATTCCTTCCCCAAAGGTGTATTTCACAGTGAATGACATCAGCAGGCTTGCCAAAGTAGAGCATTCAAATTGTAGTGAGTGTTGCTAGGCTAAAATGCATTGCTCCTTACACAGACATTGAAACACACGCAAAACATCCACAACCGACATGTGTGGGTATAAAACCCCTAACAGATGTCTATATCACACTACAGCATGAAGCTGTTATAGGATGCACCACGGGGATTACTGGAGAACTTCTTCCCCAAAGGTGTATTTCACAGTGAATGACATCAGGATTGCCAAAGTAGGGCATACGAATTGTAGTGAGTATGGCTAGGCTAAAATGCACTGTTCCCTACACAGACATTGAAACACACACAAAACATCCGCAATTGACATGTGTGGGTTTAGAACCCCTAACAGAGGCCTATATCACACTACAGCATGAAGCTATTATAGGATGCACCACAGGGATTACTGGAGAACTCTTTCCCCAAAGGTGTATTTCACAGTGAATGACATCAGCAGGATTGGCAAAGAAGGGCATTTGCAATGAGTGTGACTAGCCAAAAATGCATTGCTCCCTATACAGACATTGAAACACACACATAACATCTATACCTGCCATGGGTGGGACTAAAACCCTATCAGAGTTCTATATCAAACTACAGCAGTATGCAGTTATGGCACACGCTACGGAGATTACTAGACTACATTCTTCCCAGAGGTGTATTTCTAGGTGGATAACATCAGCAGCCTTACCAAAGTATAGCATTTGAATTGTATGTAGTGTGACTACCCTAAAAAACATTGATCTCTACACAGACAGACACACACACACTTGCCATGTCTGGGATTAGAACTCCTACCTAACTAATGTATCACACTAAAGCAGTACACAGTCATGGCACACACTATGAAGATTACTGGACTGCATCCTTCCCAGAGGTGTATTTCTAGGTGGATGACATCAGCAGCCTTGACAAAGTAGAGCATACAAATTGTATGGAGTGTGACTACCCTAAAAAGCATTGCTCTCTACACAGAGTCAGACAGATGCACACTTGCCAAGGCTGGGATTAGAACTCCTAACTAACTATTTTATCACACTACAGCAGTACGCAGTTACGGCACGTGGTACAGAGATTACTAGAATACAACTTTCCCAGAGATGTATTTCTAGGTGGATGACATCAGCAGCGTTACAAAAGTAGAGCATTTCAATTGTAGGGTGTGTGACTACCCTAAAAAGCATTGCTCTCTACGCAAAGAGAGATACACACAATTACCATGTCTGGGATTTGAACTCCTACCTAACTAGTTTATCACACTACAGCTGTCCGCAGTTATGGGATGCACCATGGAAATTACTGGGCTACAATTCTCCCAAAGGTGCATTTCACAGTGGATGACCTCAGCAGGCTTGTCATAGTAGGGCTATGGGGTGGGCAGTGTGTATGCAAGGGCCATAACCCATTCATCTAGAGGTTGACACACCACATGCGGGCACACACAGGGTCATATTTCACAGGTACATGTATACAGATGCTAGATGACTACTTCCTTGTACATTCATTTTGCACAGCTAGCATGTGCACCACATAGTCTGTAATGCTGACAGATACTGGTGGCTGGTATCTGCAGTGAGTGACATCTGAACCTCATGTGGTTGGGGCCCTTTGGCTGTGTGCTGGGTGGGACAGGCCTAGATGGTTCCTTGTCACAGTCACCGTCTTCTACACATCTATGTAAGTCTACCTTTGGCTTATTATAGTTTATTGTCATTACATATATGTCTGTATTCCTATCCACTGTGCGTGCAAGGCATGAGCATTGCATACTGAGTGTCTGCACTAACAACTGTGACTGCCAGATATGTCTGGTCCACTGGTGTTTGCAGACATGGCCTTCATGTGTTTAAGTGTGTGAGCATGCCCAGTATGACCTTTGAGTATGTTGTTGACTGACATTGCCTTCATTTCTCTAAGTTTATCTAAGTGTGTGAGCATGCCCAGTATGCCCATATGCTTTTAATGTGTGGATCGAGTTCAGGTAGTTTGTACAGTGCTGAACTTTGTGTTGTACACCGACAGGTAGCATGCTTGTTTCTGCAGGGTATCCATCAAGCATTTTGCATTACCTATTTCTACATTTATACACAGGATGGGGGGGGCACACCTGACTGTTAATACATTTCTACGTAGGATATGGGGGGGAGGCACACCTGACTGTTAATACATCACTACATAGGGGGGGGGCACACCTGTCTACTTCTACATTTGTACACAGGTGTGGAGGGGCACACCTGACTGTTATTACATTACTACGTAGGATAGGGACCCCACCTGACACTTGTAGACATTTGATATGACTGTACTGGTATGTCAGGTACTCTATTTCATTCTGTATTCTTACCTGTCATGCTGACTAGAGGCATACCAGTGTAATACATATCGTAGCTTTGGTTGCCCTACATATTAGTGTCTGACTTCCTACCCTTCAGAACTAACATCCCACTGCCTGACCTGCCGTAGTCTGTCTGTGTAGGCCTGGGGGAGAGGTTAACCAAAGCCATCATTTAGGGGCCATAGCACAGGCTCTGTTTGGGTTTGTCTACACCTGTCCTGCTGGCTGAGACTGTTGTTGGGTATATGAACCACCCTGACTTGCATGTGTGATTCATATGGACACACATGTCGCTCAGCACATTTCCTGCAGTGGGTTTTGTCATCCTGTGTAGTACTGGCTACTATGGTGACTCCAGTATGTGTTACAGACGTCAAGGTGCCATTATAGGTGTCTACTTTCTGCTGCCATAACATTCAGTCACACAATTCCCTTGCATGCTCACATCCATAACATAGATACAGGTAACAATACATTCTACTCCATTTGGCAATTGGTAGGTAGATTGACTTACCTTGAGGGTGTGCCAGAATTGAAGATGGTGCTGGAGGGCTGCCTATGTCAGATGCACATAGTACACTCCCTATACATGGTTGAGCACAGGTAGTGTCATGTTTGGCATCCCTTTTACTGTATGTGTGAGTCAGAGAGAGGTGTCATTCCCTGGGTCCCTACTGTGTCAGTGTATGTGCTAGGCGTTGTCTCTTTGCCACAGCCTCGGCAAACTGGGCATGCCTCCATCTGCCTACTGGGGCAGGCTCAAATTGTTCCTCCTCTGAGTCACTCTGTGCTTGTGCAGGCCTTGGCATTGGTGGGGGGCTGTGTGGCCCTGCCCCATGCTGTTCCTGCTGAAGCTGTTTCCACAGGATCATATTATGTAGCATGGCACATACGATAATTTGGGTACATGTAGCTGGTGAGTACTGCAAGGCTCCACCGGATGTGCCAAGACACCAGAACCATGACCTGAGCATCCCAAACACATTCTCTATTATAAGTCTGGTCTGTGCGTGTGTCTCATTATGACGTTCTTGTTCAGGTGTGTGTGCATTTCTGATGGGTGTCATCAGCCACGGCTCCAGTGTGTAACCAGCATCCCCCACTAGGTGACCGTAGGGGATGTCCCCATTGGCAGATCTCTGGTACAGCTGCATCAGATGTCATATGTGGGAATCGTGATAGCTTCTAGGGCAGCCAGAACACATTCATTATAATGTCCTGGGCATCACAGATGACCTGGTAGTTGATGGAGGGGATGCCCCTGCAGTTGATGTAGGCCCTACCCTGATCACCGGGTGGTGCTTTGATGCATATGTGCGTGCAGTCTATAGCACCCACTACCTCTGGGTATTTTGCTATTTGAAGGAAGAGATGCATATTGCTGGCCAACACCTCACGGGTGTTGAGGAAATATATGTGCTCACCGGCATGTGCTGACATGGCATCCAGGAACTGGTGGAATACTCTGGATGCTGATGCCTGTGAGATCCCCATGGTATCCCCAGTTGAGCTTTGGGAGGTATCTGTGGCTAGTATTCCTAGGCCTACACATACCTTGGTATCCACTGGGATGGGTTCCCCTCGGTCAGTTTGGTGTGTCAGGTGTGGCCGGCACAGCTCAACAATTTGTTGTAGGATGTCTCTGTCCACCCTATAGCACTCCACTAACTCCAGCTCATGTAGCCCCTGATAGGGTACCCTGGGTCTGTACACTCTTCTCTGTCTCCTCACTGTGGGTTGATCGGCAGCATTCATATCCTCACCACCCTCAGCCTCTTGCACATGTTCTATGTTGCCTACTGCAGCCCTTCTCAATTTGTAGGTTTGTTTGTTCTGGTGGTGTAGAGTGTGGGAAAAACCAGAGGGAAAGGTGTTTGCATAGTTTATAGTAGTATTCAGGGCTGGGCTGGTCTGCTGCCTGTGTAATTGGCTGATTCTGGCACATTTCACCTGCCAGCTATGCTAGTTCTCCTTGATTACCTTCCTATTGCTGTTTTCCCTTCCCATTGCCTTCCTGATTAAACCCAGAGGTGCACCGCACAAACAGAGTGCTCAAATGTGCACAAGGCTGCTATTTCCTGGTTTAACTTTCTTTTTCTTCCTTTAAAACCCAGTGCGTGGCACACACACCCGCTTAAGCAATGAAAAGAGTGCTAGGTAGATTCAGACACACCCCCTATCTTAGCTGTGCTAAGCTAGGAGCACACCCAAGCCACATGGCTCCAATCCGCTTACAGGATGCCTGACACCCCCATGATGTCAGCTAACTCCTAGCCTTGCACCAAGCTATTCCTACTCTTGCACTGTTGGGACCTGACTCACATGCTGGGGAAAACTGGGATTCACTATCATTCCCCTCATTTGCATAGGATTGCCTGCTAATGCATAGTTACATGTCTCACACTGAGCCTCCCCCCTTAGCAACCACTACTCACTGGCCATGTTGTCTTCTGCCTGCCATTGACTTGCATGGAAGAATACTGATTTTAGTTAGAATGCTTAATTTAGGTTTATTTTATTATTTTCCCCCTATCCTGTTTGTGCACCGCTGCCCTACGCTTAAACAGCCGAGATTGGCTAAAAAGAAAAAAATGTCGATTTTTTTGTACTTTTTTCACTGTTTCCAATGCCAATGGCCTTATACTTGGCCGTTGGCATACTTACTACATGATATGCAACCTGTGTTTGGTGCTGTCACAGCTCCGTTTTGGAATTTGCAGAAATGTACTCAGTTACTAACCGAGTACATTTCTGCAGATTGCACTAGTCCTGCATGGCCGGTTGCAAGCTTCCTGGATAGAAAAATCACCTCGTTTACATAGCTTTCTCCTGTAGATGGGGTGATTTGCATGCAGGGGTTTAGTCCTTGCAGGATTAGTGCAGGAGCACTTGTGCATGCCCCTGCAGGCTGTTCCTGGATCACACAGCAGACAAATTGCCTGCTAGATCTCCTGCACTGATCTTGCACGCCGTGCAAGATATAGAGAATCCGGGGGAGTGTTTTCACTTTAACACTGTTAAGAAACAGTCATGGTATATCACTTCTTGGCAAGAAAGTTAAGAGAAACAGATATTAATTTTAATAATTATCTGATAAATTTCTTTCTGAATACAACATTGAAGAACATGGCAAATTTTATAGTTAGCTGTAGGCATTCAAAAAGTTCATTATTATAATATTTGCAAGATAAGGGAATATATAATATTAGTATTTTAACTGACTTGCCCACATATCCATACACTTATGGCCAGATACTAATATGATGCATATTTGGGGTAACATGCTAACATAAGCATTTACATGATGCTTTATTCCACAAAAGGTCTGTTTGACTCCTCATGTTAAATAGGCTGATGAGGAATCAGGAAGGCCTATTCCGAGCTCTGTAACCCAGGTCCATCATGCCACATTGTAATACTTAGTTTATTTATTTTCATTTTTTTTGATGAGGTTATTCCCACTAGACCAATGACATCTGTTCAGGGGCACCCAGGGGTATATTCATTTTAACTAGTAATCAGGGCACTTAGGATCTCTCCCTACTTTTTTTTATTTTTTATTAATGTTATAAGGTCTTTTACATCCACCTGAGCTGCCACCAACTCAGGCAGATAGTGCCTTAGTTTAACATTTCATCCAAAGTAAGGCATATTCAGGATGCAGCATCCTCCTTATGCTCCATTCTCAATTAATCTAACTACCAGGTGTGGAAATAGAACCCACAGCCTTCAGATCTCTCAACACCAAAGTCAAATACACTACCCACTGAGCCAAAGGCAAGTACAGTATCTGTTGAACTATTTAGACTGCTTTGTATATCACTGTGAACTTTTAAGTAATGGTGTTGCCTATACATGTCAGTGGGCCCTTGAGACATGGGTCTATCTGTAAACTGGCAATGGTGCTGGAGGTACTTCATGGAAGAAGCCTATATACTTATAATACCATTACTGACATGAAGGTGGAGTTATTCAAAGCCCAAAAATCTGTCTTGTTGCCCAAAGTGTCTTGTTGTCTAAGGTGATGGCCACGTGTATAAACAATTTTACTCTTGTATGAATCATCCTGTTTGAACTAACAGATTCACTGAACTCTACCATTAAAACAACAAGCAGACTGTACTATGGATGTCCAACACCAGAGCGTGCCACCAGTGGAGTGGTAACTCTAATATTGCATGCATTACTTTTTTATCTGCCATGAATGCAGTATTATGGCCCACATACAGATGTTGCTGTAGTGTAGATTATGTTTGAGATCCAACAGATGATAGGATCATAGGATCATAGAAAGTTGCTAGGCTATTGGCGCTGAGGCCCTTATAAGCCTAGCCAAGAGTTTAGCCTATGTTTAGACAAATCAGCACCCAATGCCCTTGTCTAGTAGGGACATGGGTGGAATCCCAGGGATGTATTTTCTAGTTCCCATCCAGATATCCAGGTTGCGTTTAAAAAGGGGTAAAGAGGTACTCTGCTTGACACGGAGATGGAGTCTATTCCACAGATGGGGGAGTCTATAGGACACAAATCTGTCCTGCCAAGTCCTATTGATGTCACAGACCAGGTTGAGGCCGCGCATGAGGGTTACTCGAGTGGAGCTTGACTTGTGGATATGCAGCAGTCCCATCAAGGTGGGGTCCGAGATTGCCTAGTATGCCAGACAGAGGTCAACTCTGAGGAGTCTGTATGAAACTGAGTCGAGGGATAGGGTTTTTAGCCTATTTGTGTATGGTAGATTTTTGAGGCCCCGGATTCTCCTGCTGTGGAACCTCTGTAGTCTCTCCAGCTGCTGCATATACTTTGTGAGGTACATGCCAAATGGGGCTTTGTACTCAATAATGGGCCTTATAAGGGAAGAATACAGGGATGTTATGATATCCTTGTCCCTGGATGAGATACCCTTACTTATGAGGTGGGCCATGTAGAAAGCTTTCCATACAATGGAAGCAACATGATGGTCAAAGTCAGGTTGCTATCAATTTGGGTGCCCAAATCCCTCAAGATTGATTGTGTGCTTAGGACATTGTTATTAATGTGATAATTTGTGAGGGCGTCACTATCTCCAAAGGGGATAATGATGCATTTTTGTGTTCTGCCTGAGGCCATGTTTCTGGCACCAGTCATTTGTTTGGGTGAGACCCCTCTTGGAGGATGTCCACGTCACTAGGGGAATTGATGATAGTGCCCAGATTGCAGTCATCTGCAGACTTGGTCAGCCATAGTCCACTGGTTTTGGCCTGCACCTCAGAAAAGTATATCCCAAATAACAGAGGCCCCCCGAGACCAAACCCTACGGTACTCTGCTCAATATGGGTCTACTGTTTGAGGTGGCTTCCCCTATTTTGACTAGGTGAATTCTATCAGTGATCCATTTAGCTACCCATCTGGTAACATACGGATTGATGCCTAGTTTAGAGTGTCTGTCTATTATGCTGAGTGGGAAATAGTGTCGAAGGCTTTGGCCAGGTGAAGGTAGGTGGTATGCATGGTCTTCCCCTCATCCTTGGCTTTGATGACTGTGTCAAAAAAGTCGACCAAATTTAACAGACATGACCTCCCCTTGACGAAGGCAAACTGTGTGGGACTGAGTGTTTGGAGTTTGCCAATGTCCTTGTTAATGAGGTCCATGATAATCCATTCCATGGCCTTGGGGATCAGGCTAGTTAGGATCTGTGGATGCTCCACCTTTGTGTAAAGGGATGACAGTGGCTGTCTTCCATTCAGCTGGGACAAATGCAGTAGTAGACTTTGGGTGAATAGGATCATATCTTCCCAAGCTGTCAGGTACCGGATCCCTCTGGAATGACACCAGAAACTAAGCCAATTTTTAAAGTTAATCATTTTCTGTTTGTATTGAGGCATCATTCTGAGTAATGGTTAAATGCTGCTTAAGGCTAGGGACATACCTGTATGGGACACATAGGTTCATAGATTCATAGGTTCATACTAGGCTATCTGCCCTGGGGCATTTATAAGCCCAGCCCGATTGTGTTAGGCTTACGCCACCCCTTGATTTGAGTATACTGTGCCCTTTTTAAAGTTTAGTTTCCTGTGCCTCTGTCTAATAGTGACACGGAAGTAATCCCCGGGACAAACCTACGATCCCCCATCCACTCATCAAGACTCTTCTTGAAGAGAGTCAGTGAGGTGCTCTGCCTAACATGAATTGGAATTCTATTCCAGAGTGAATGGAGCCTCTGGGTTATGAATCTGTCCCTCCAGCATGTCCTATTTATTTCTGTGCTGAGGTTCAAGTCCCTCGAGCGCGTGGCTCTAAGGGATTTAGATTTACTGAGGTGGAGCATGTCCATTAATTCTGGGTTGGATATAGCTTTATATGTCAGGCATAGATTGCCTCGAAGTAGGCGGTATGCAACTGAGTAGAGCTGGAGTTTTTGTAACCGAGCAGCATATGGCATCTGTTTGAGTCCCTTGATCCTCCTGGTGAGGTACTTTTGGGGTCTTTCTAATTGTTGCAGGTGTTGGGTAAGGTACATCCCAAAGGGGGCATTGTATTCTATGATGGGCCTGATGAGGGATGAATAAAGCGGCACGATTACCTCTCTTGATCTAGATGTGAATCCTTTCATGATGAGGTGGGCTATGTAGAAGGTCTTTCTAACCAATTGGCAATGTGGTTGTCAAAGGAGAGATTGCTATCAACTTGGGTCCCCAGATCCCTAATTACTTTCACTGTACTTAATGGGTTACCACCTATGTGGCAATTTGTGGGCACATTGTTTTTGCCAAAGGGTATGGCTATACACTTTTTGGCATTTAGCTTTAGACCATGGCTCTGGCACCAGTTATCCGTCTCTGCGAGACCTTTTTGAAGGATGTTTGTGTCAACTGGAGAGTCGATTATGGCACCCAGTTTGCAGTCATCTGTGAAGTTGGTGAGCCATAGTCCTCCCACGTTGGCCTGTACCTCAGAAAACTAAATACCAAACAAGAGAGGTCCCAGGACAGAACCTTGTGGGATGCCACTTGTGACCGGTTTCGAGTCTGACATGGCTCCAGCAACTCTGACTCTGTGGGTTCTGTCTTTGAGCTAGTTTGTGACCCATCTTGTGACATAGGTGTTTATATTTAGGTTGGATAACTTATCTATGATGCCCGAGTGGGGTATTGTGTCAAATGCCTTTGCGAGGTCCAGATAGGCTGTGTGGACTACCTTCCCTTCATCTATGGCCTTGGTGACTGTTTCAAAGAAGTCGACCAGATTCAAAAGGCAGAATCTGCCCTAGACAAAGCCAAATTGGGTAGGATCTAGTGTCTGTAGGTCCCCAATGTCTTTGTTTATGAGTTCCATTATGATCCTATCCATTGCCTTGCATACTAGGCTAGTCAGGCTTATGGGGCGATAGTTTCTAGGGTCTGCAGAGGCACCACCTTTGTGGAGTGGGACCACTGTTGCTGTACACCATTTTTTGGGCACATATCCTATAGTGAGGCTGAGACTGTACAGCAGTTTTACTTGAGGGATTAGTTCTTCTTGGAGTTCATGTAGGACGCAACCCGGGACACCATCTGGTCCCATGGAAGCAGTGTTTTTTCCTTTGGAGAGGGCGGCCTTCACCTGAGCATCAGAGATGTTTGGGAGGCTGCACTCTGCCGGGATAGATACTTGCTCTTTTGGGGGGGGGGGGTTTGCACTGAACCTGTTTGCCAGGATATTGGCGATGTCTGTGGGTTCAGTGTATGTACATATTCAGTGAGTTCAATCAGGTCTCTCTTCATATGGTCCAGGGAGGTATGTCTGAAGTCATTCACACCAACATGGACTATGACAGAGTCATAACAGTACCTGTTGTTGAGAAACTTGAGTGCATGTGTGATATGGCAGATTCTGGCCCCTGACAGACATCTAACCATGACTTTCCCCTTACCCAGCCTGGTGAGAAGCACTAGAATCAGTCTGGCTTAGACTACACCATAGATACATATTTGAGGATCATTAACACTAAATGCTTTTATCCCATTACTGGTACATGGGAAAGCTGCTTTGCAAGGATTGGTGATTTTGGCATAGCATCTGGCAGATTCTAGGAATACTTTACTCCCTGGCATGATGCAATATCAGCTGGCAGACATGAACACTCTATTTGATGTAGCTTTGCTTAGTGGTGGAGCCCCCCTTCTAGCTTACCCCCCCCCACTTTATGGAATTGCAGCATTAACTGTCAAGCTGCTATTTTATATAATTTCCTCTTTCTTGTAATTTATTTTTTAAGAGCATAACATTATTACTTTGCCTAGAATTTCTCAGCATTAGTTGCTACCAAGAAGGATAAGAAAAAGAAATGCATTTATTTCATAACAGAAGAATAAAGATGTTATTCAATTAACAATACTAATTTGATACATGTTTTTCATAACAGTTGAATAAAGATGTCAATTTCATTTTTTTATGATCACAGTTTAGTCCATTTGATTCAATCTTCCAAAGGGTTCCTAGTCAAAATTAATATGTTGCTAAATGTAGTGTTGCATCATTGCAGATTTTACGCAATGTAGAATTCAATGGCCTTCTTCAGTGCTGATAATATTCTTATATTTGGGGATGAGTTATGCAATTTTGTAAGTGCATACACTGAAGAACTTCTTCATACAGCATATCTACCTGTTATAATTTCTAGCATATGATTTCATAAGTACAGTGATGTGCCATGCTTCTGAATTAGGAAAGATCATAAAGTTATCAACCAGATTTTGAGTTTATACTGGCAAACATATTTGGAAGGAAGTGTCCATGACAAAACTCTGCTGAGTGTAGCCTGCAGAAGTGGTAGTGGCTTTGTATTGGTACACTGCAGGGGCATTATGTTGAGTGTGGCTTGCAGAGGTGTAAGTGGATCTGTTCTGGTACACTGCAGGTGCATTATGTTGTATGTGACTTGCAGAAGTGGTAGTGGGTCTGTACTGGTACACTGCAGGTGCACTGTGTTGAATTTGGCTTGCAGAGGTGTCAGATCATCTCTACTGGTATACTGAAGGTGTATTATGTTGAGTGTGGCTTGCAGAATGGCAGTGGGTCTATACTGGTACACTGTAGGCACATTATGCTGACTGTGGCTTGCAGAGATGTCAGTGGGTCTGTACTGGTATACCGCAGGCACATTATGTTGAATGTGGCTTGCAGAGTTGGCAGGTGGTCTGTATTGGTATACTGCATGTGTATTATATTGAGTGTGGCTTGCAGAGGTGGTAGTGTGTCTGTACTTGCACACTGCAGGTGCATTATGTTGAGTGTGGCTTGCATAGGTGGCAGTGAGTCTGTAGTGGGACACCGCAGGTACACTGTCACTTTCTAAACTTTGTTCAGCAAAGTATTTAGTTAAAGCTTCATCAGGAAGGCTTTCTTGAGTGTAATGAAAAGACATACCTTCTTTTATGTCTCTTCATCTCAATGCTATGTGCACTGGTATATTGAAAATGGGTGGTGGATCAGCCCCCCAACACAAAATCACCTTCTGCTATCCTTCATACTTATTGGCATTATACATTACTGTTTAAAAATAATTTGGTTAGTCTAATACATTAATTGTATGACTTATTTCTCAGTGTTTAATGCTTTTTTTATAATGATTCACTTGCTCTTAAATTTGAATGAATAGTGGAAAACATTCTAAATAACCTAAAGGTAAATGTAATAGCAATGATTTGCTTGTCAGCAGTAAACATCACCTCATGATTCTACATAATGCATATTTCATTAACTATGCAAAATATGTTAGCTCAAAATTCTGCCCAATACTTATTTCATTAACTACAGAGCAGTATACACTGTTGGTAATTAAGCCAACGTGAATTACTATTTTGCAGCATTTCATTGAATAATGCATGCAGTTGATGAAAAAGTAAGACAGCTGCAAAATACTGCATCATCCTTTTCATTTCCTTATATTTACCACTTTGATAAAACAACAGCTCAGAGAAGATATTCACTTCCTACTGAGAAGCCTATTTCCCAGATCATTTTCTTCTGAGAATATTGTCCTGCAATCTAAGGGAGGATGAACAACTGAAAAAAAAATATTTCAAAAGGTCATTCTTCAAATGAACTTGAATCAGAGGCTCCCTGTCTAGAGACTAACTGTAGTTTTTTGATGTATTATGAATTTAATTATTCATAGTATTCTGATAGAGAATGTACTGCACACATTAAAGTGAATATGCTACTTATGAATGCAAGCTTTGCTGTGTGAACCTGAATCTCTTTGTAACAGTTAATGACAATTATTAATGGCAGAGGGAGTTGTTTTTGTTAGAATGCAATTGTGAATGTTATCAGAGTACCTTTTGGATTTGTATGATTGTAAAATTAACTATGTCCAAATGTATGTCTGTGCATAATAACAAAATTAATAGAAACTTGGTAAAATAACAGGTTTTTGCTGTAGGACCAGGTCAGCTATTCATCAGATGTCACTACTAACAGTAAAAAGTGAATGGAACTTGGTGTACTGAAATTAATTGTTTATGCTAACTGTAATGTCTAACTGAAACATTATAAAGAGTGTTTTTTTTTCATTCTTAACAATTAGTTGTGGTAATACAGTATAACTGATGGTACACTGCTGGTTGGAAAAAGAAAATAAGTCAAAATCAGCAGTAGAACTGCACAAGGTGCCTGTGGTCATTATGTTAATGCATTTTTAACGTGGTATGTATCTTAAAATTGACACTAGCTGTAATACTTTTTTTCATCATAGTGCCATTTAGCTTCCAGTTCTGTTAAGTGGTGCATTTTTTTCAAATTATGTAGTAATAAATAATGTATTATCAGAATACCATAACCATTGCAGCATTTAGTGGTCTGGAAGATATTATTAGCCTGTAATATTTTATAGGATAAGGCATTCATTTTTCAAAATAATAAAACATGACTTAGTACTGTGCATGTTTATGCCTTCTCAATTCTTGCTAGGTTGAGCATTAATGGCCATATGCAGAAAACATGATGCATCTCTTATAAGCAAGCTTTCCAATCCATTGGTTGTGCTAATTGCATGTTACATGATCTCATATTGCTTTTTTACTGACTGAAATGTACTAGACTAATATGTCACGTTGTGCTAAATGTGTGCCTTACTGTAAAAATAATATAAGGATGCAATGCTTAACTTTGGTCCACCAGCTTTACATGTCTTGTTCCTAGGAATCTGAATAAACTTTGTGGGAATACTAATTAATGTGGGCATGAAGGCATCAATCATTTTAATAGTGTATGATTTAAATGTGGAAATGTTCAACAACAGAATATTAATGTTTGCTGCTAGCAAGAACAGCTTCATGTATGAGAACGCTAAGTGTTTTTGTTAGAGAGACTGTGGATAAATGGTAATGCGGTTATGTTTAAAAATTATATTGGCAACGATGCAGTGTTACAGAAGGCTCTGCATACAAAATGCTGCACTGAAATAATAAATAAATCTGGTACGGTTGTACTCTGGGGATAGATGAATGTTATTAAGTCAGGTCTGGTTAAACTTTTTTATAAGAATAAGGTATACAAGCTGCTGTTTATGGTTGGCATTTCAAACACAGAGTTAAAGCCATGCTCGTATGACTTCATTAAAATGGTACATAGCTGAAAATGGATGGTATTTCTCAAGTCCCAGTGATAAAAATACACTCTGTGACCACAAAAGGCTGTGCAGTGATACTGGTAGCATGCAGAAGATGTCAGTATGTCATGCTCTAAGAAGGTGTGGCATGGCAGTCAAAACATTTGTAGAATTAGTCTCAACAATCAGATCCTGCAACAGTGAAAGGTCATGTAAATGCTGCAGGTGAAGCACAAAACAGGAATAAAGGAGTGTGCATTGAGATGTTTGAAATCAAACAATGTGATGTAGTCCAAAAAAAAGAAAGGGTCTGTTATCATTGCTAATTTTCAAATGCAGAGCCATAAGACAAAGAATGCTACATCAGCAGCAAGTACAAACAGTGATGCATTAACTTGTTTGAATAATTGGGCTGTTTGCTGCTGGAATATTACACTGAGTCATCACCAAAAGCAGTGCTTGTGAATCAGGCTCCATTAAGAGTAAACCTGCAGGTCATAGATAAAAAATGAGCATGAAATAAAATATATGGAGCCTAAAGGTGGGTAGTTCAACTGATTCAGCCCACCGAATTGGTCTACAGTATGGTCACTGGATTGCAACTCAAAAGGTAGAATACTCTTTTCACAGAAAAGTTTTGTGGGTGTAAAAAAGGCAAAATGCACAAACTAATGCATACCAATTGTAAACATTTAACTATCAACAATCTCATGACTCATTAGACATAGTATTTCTTTATTCTGTACTGTGTAAATATAAATATTTTGTAGAGAAGGCATTTCTTTTTTAGTAAAAAGGGGATGTCACAGACTAGGTATGTGATGTACTGTAATTTAAAAGTGTTGGATGTAAGAGCTGTAACAGCAGTGTACCTCATATATTTGATCTTTGCTCTGCCATATTCTTATTCACTGTTTATAGGTTCATAGGTGTGCACTAGGCTAATGGCCCTGGAGCCTTTGCAAGCGTAGCCCATAGGATTACCCTGGTATTGTTAATCACCTAGCCATGGCAGTATGTGAACTAACTGTCATGCTAAGTGCAGATGATATGATTCCCATTGGTTTGCACCACATTTTCAAATGCATCAATAGACACTCATTATTGTGTTTTTGGAAAGTAGAAATAATTAAATTTTACCTCTTAGAAATTAGTCTTCATGAACACTAGATCCATCTGGCTCCATGGCCTAGAGGAATAAAGCCCTGACAATGCCCCAGATGACCCATGTTTTGGTAGCAGCCTGAGTACTGGATGAACATGGTTGAGGGTAGGTGTGGGGGATGGGTCTATATTAAAATCGCGAAGAGGCATTACATCGAACGCCTCTTCACTGACACATAAAGACCGAACGCACTAAACCGTGAATGGTCAAAACAGCGATTTCTTTCCCTGGGAAAGAAATCACTAGTACCAAACACATACACACACACACACACACACACACACACACACACACACACACACACACACACACACACACACACACACACAATTTAAAACATAGCTAAGTAAAGCCTCCCACACCCCTCAACATGGGGGGCTGTGCCTCCCACACCCTCCAGAAACTAAATATACCAAGTCCGAGATCGCACTACAGCAGTGGGGTAAAGGGCAATGCTACAGCTCAGACCAAGTGATTTTTTTTTCCCTGGGAAAAAAATTGCTGGCATGAGCCTTCACTATTTTCAGACTTTTGTCTTTATGGGTCACTGAAGAGGCGTTTGATGTGACGCCTCCTCGCAATTTTAATATGGACCGGTGGGGGATAATAGCAAGTAGCAATTATCAGATCTCATGTAAGTGGAAAGGAGGTGGTTTGACCTGCTGCTAGACACCCACATAGAGCAGTGGGAGTGGAGCATTTCAAGCATCATAGGAGTACAAGTGGTACAGAGGTGCAAATAAGCCAGGGATTTAGAAATGTATGGATCACTTGTGCATCTTTAAGGCAGCTGTGATTACTGTGTCAACAGATATCATGGGAAGAGGTTAGGTTAGTTAGGGATCAACCTCTGTGGATGACAGCCTTCTCACAATTATTGACTCCAACTACTGGGGAAGGAATAGGCCACAGTTCTCTCCCCATGGTCTAGGAATGAATAGATAAGCACTCATCACAAAGGAAAGAATGGGTCATTATTCATTCAGGGCCTAATGATAATTAATGGGGAGGAACAAAATACTGAATCTGTGTTTTACAATCATGGAGAATGTCTCTGCATAGTTACATATGAGGAATTATGGCCTGACCTGCACCCCCCTACACCCCCACTACTTAAATATTCCAACTCCGAGATTGCACTACAGCGAGGAAAATGGAAATCTCCCATTCCGAGCTGTATGCAGATCTCTGTTCACAATGTCTGGATTCCGAAAGTTCGATCATATGGTCTCGGTCATATGAAATTCGATCTTTCAGGATTTTGGCATTGTGAAGTATTCCCATATATAGGTATATGTATGTATATATATATATATATATATATATATATATATATATATATATATATATATATGTATATACACACACACACACACACACACACACACACACACACACACACACACACACACACACACACATATATATATATATATATATATATATATATATATATATATATATATATATATCACACACACACACACACACACATATATATATATATATATATACATATATATACACACACACACACACACACACACACATATATATATATATATATATATATATATATATGCAAACCCGAGGATTCATACAACTCCTCTTTGCCCATGCTAATTGCCCAGTGTGGGTTGGGCAGTTAGCACAACAGAGAGAAATTCTGAGTCAAAGATGTAGTAAAGCTGCAGTGAGAAACACTCCATTAGCAGCCCATTGCAATGCCTCTGACTCGAACACTGCGATTTTAGACCTGACCATGCCTGCGTTATCCCTAGCAGCCCATGCATCCCATTAGCAATATCACACCCTCTATACACATTCAGACACCCAAGAATGCACACACACACACACACACACACACACACACACACACACACACACACACACACACACACACACACACACACACACACACACACACTCACAGAGACTTGGCATCCCATTCCTTACCACCATACTGTGGCCACCTAGGCAGAAACACACACATAGTCATTAAATCTTATTAATATCCTTACAAATGTGAACACACATACATACATTAACACACTCCCACCTACATGACTCTACTGTATTTATCTGCACTGCAGGCACTCATATAGGAGTAAATATTTTTTTATCCTGAGCAAATTTGGAGTTGTGAATAGATCTGGAACCCTTTGCAAATTTTCAGATTAGTGCACCGTCCTCTTGACTCTAAGTTGAGCACCAAAAAAAAATGCTCTACATTCCTGCAATTGTAGCAAGCTAGATTTACTACTGCATACACTCTCAGCTCACACTAACCACCAGATTCAGCAAGCCATGCATGGCGTGCAGGACTAGTGAAGATGCTCCAGCAGGCAATATGTTTGCCGTGCGATCCAGGAATAACCTGTAGGGATGTGCATGAGCACTCCTGCACTAGTCTTGCACGGACTCTTCCCCTGTATGCAAATTACCCCATTTGCAGGAGAAATCCACATGCAAATGAGGTGAATTTGTGATCCATGAAGCTGGAAACCGACCGTGCAGGACTAGTGTAATCAGCAGAAATGTACTCCGCCAGTAACGGAGTACATTTCTGCAAACTACAAAATGGAGCCATGACAGCTCCAAATAAAGGGTGGATATTATGTGGAAAGCATGCCAATGGCCAACTATAAGGCCAATACCATGGAAAACAGTTGCAAAAAGAAAAAAATCAACTTTTATTTTTTTTAGCAGATCTCAGCTGCTTAAGCGTAGGGCAGTGGCGCACAAACAGGATCGAGTGGAAAATAAAAAAAAACCCTAAAATAAGCATTCTAACCAAAATCACTGTTTTGCTATTATACTCAATGGCAGGCAGAAGACAACATGGCCAGTGAATAGTGGTTGCAAAGGGGGGAGGCTCAGTGTGGGCATGTAACTCTGCATCAGCAGGCAATCCTATGCAAATGAGGGGAATGATACTGAATCCCAGATTTCCCCTGCATGCTAGTCAGCACCCAACATTGTAAGAGCAGGAATAGCTTGGTGCAAGCCTAGGAGTTAGCTGACATCATAGGGGTATGTGTCGGGCATAATGTAAGAGGATTAGAATCCTGTGGCTTGGGTTTGCCCTTAGCTTAGCAGAGCTAAGCAAGGGGGTGTGTCTGAGGCTGCCAAGCACTCTTTACATTGCCTAAGTGGGTGTGCATGCCGCGCACCGTATTTTAAAGGAAAAACAAAAGTAAACCAGGAAATACCAGCTCTGTGCAAATCTGAGCATTGTGTTTGTGCAGCAAGCCCCTGGGCTTAAACAGGAAGGCAATGGGAAGGGAAAACTGCAGTAGGAAGGTAATCTAGGAGAGCTAGCATAGTTGGCAGGTGAAATGTATCAGAATCAGCCAATTACACAGGCAGCAGACCAGCCCAGCCCAGAACACAACTATAAACTATGCAAACACTATGCAAACACCTTTCCCTCTGGTTTTTCCCACATACTCTATACCACTGGTGTATACAAGCAGGGAAATTTTATCAAACAAAAATAACAGAATGGTAGGGGCTGCAGCAGCTATCAGACATCAACATGTGGAAGAGGCTGAGGGTGGTGAGGATGAGAATGTTTTCGACCAACCCAATGAGGAGACAGAGAAGGGTGTACAGACAGGGATCTCCTACAGCAAATTGTTGAACTGTGCCAGCCACGCCTGACACACAGAGCTAACAGAGGTGAACCCATCCCAGTGGATACCAAGGTATGTGTAGGCCTAGGAATACTAGCCACAGGTATCTCCCAAAGCCCAGCTGGGGATATCATGGGGTTCTCACAGGCATCAGTATCCAGAGTATTCCACCAGTTCCTGGATACCATGTCAGCGCATGCCAGTGAGCATGTATATTTCCTCAACACCAGTGAGGTGTTGGCCAGCAATTTGCATCTCTTCCACCAAATAGCAGAATACCCTGAGGTGGTGGGTACTATAGACTGCATATATGCATCAAATTACCACCCGGTGTGTGGGGTAGGGTCTACATCAACTGCAATGGCTATCCCTCCATCAACTGCCAGGTCATGTACGATGCCCAGGGCATTATAATGAATGTGTGCTGGCTGCCCTGGAAGCTCACGATTTTCACATCTGGCATCTGATGCAGCTGTACCAGAGATTTGCCAATGGGGACATCCCTTACAGTCACCTAGTGGGGGATGCTGGTTATGCACTGGAACCATGGCTGATGACACCCATCAGAAATGCACACACACCCGAACAAGAACATCATAATGAGGCACACGCACAGACCAGAATCATAATAGAGCATGTGTTTGGGATGCTCAAGTCATGGTTCCAGTGCCTGGACTCATCCGGTGGAGCCTTGCAGTACTCATCAGCTACATGCACCCAAATTGTTTTCGTATGTGCCATGCTACACAATATGATCCTGTAGAAAGAGCTGCAGCAGGAACAGTACGGGGCAGGGCCACACAGCCCCCCCGCACCAATGCCAAGGCCTGCACAGACACAGAGTGACTTGGAGGAGGAATAACCTAAGCCTGCCCCAGTAGGCAGATGGAGGCATGCCCAGTATGCCATGGCCTTGGCAAAGAGGCAACATATACATACACATACACTGACACAATAGTGACCCAGGGAATGACACCACCTTCTGACTCGCACATACAGTAAAAGGGATGCCAAACATGACACTACCTGTGCTCAGCCATGTATAGGGAGTGTACTATGTGCATCCAGCATAGGCAGCCCCCAGCACCATCCTCAATACCGGCACACCCACAAGGTAAGTCACTCCACTTACCAATTGCTGATTGGAGTAGTATGTGTTGTTACTTGTATCTATGGTATGGATGTGAGCATGCAAGGGTATCGGGTGGCTGAATGCGATGCCGGCAGATAGTAGACACTTATAGTGGCAGCATGAGATCTGTAATAAATATGGGTGTCACCATAGTAGCCAGTACTATGCATGGTGACAAAACCCACTGCATGAAATGTGCTGGGCCACATGTGTGTCCATATGACATGCACATGCCAGTCAGGGAGGTTCACATACCCAACAACAGTTACAGCCAGAAGGACAGGTGTAGACAATCACAAACAAAAGGCTGTGCTAAGGCCACTGAATGATGCCTATGGGTAACCTCCCAGGCCTACACAGACAGACTACATCAGGTCAGGCAGTGGGATGTTAGTTCTGAAGGGTAGCAAGTCAGAAACTAATATGTAGGTCAATCAAATGTAAGACCTTTAGTACACTGACATGCCTCTAGTCAGCATGATAGGTTAGAAAACAGAATGAAATGGAGTACCTGACATACCTGTACAGTCATAGCAAATGTGTACAAGTGTCAGGTGTGACCCCCTCCCAATCCTGTGTAGCAATGTAGAAACAGCCAAGTGTGCCCCCCAGCCTATATAGACATATAGTAACAGTCAGATGTGCCCCTCCAATCCTATGTAGATATGTAGTAACAGTCAGGTGTGCCCCCCAATCCTGTGTAGCAATGTAAAAACAGTCTGGTGTGCCACCCAATCCTAAGTAGACATGTAGTAACAGTCAGGTGTGCCTCCCAATCCTATGTAGAAATGTAGTAACATGTGTGTGTAGGTATAATACCAGTGTAGCACAGATGCCCAGAGGTGGCCAAGGTAGCAGGATAGATTGTAGCATTTGCACAATATGCAGGTATGTTGTGTTAGGTTGGTGTGTGTTTCATATTGTGTGAGAGTGGTCAGTATATATGCATGTTGAGGTATGACCTGGTGGCCATTGCCCACTACTGCTGATGACAGGGCCAGGTTCTCACAACTGCAGTGCCAAAGACAATTCCCACTACTATAACGCATGCTAGCAGTAAGCCATTGTAAATGTATGATGGCAATATGTGTCACCATCTGAAAGATTGACATGGCATGGCTGTTGGGCTAGATATACAAGCAGTACACAGGGGAAAGTACCCCAGACATACAGTATATAATGTGTAACTGTGAAATGGACACACCCTTGGAATTATACATACCAGTATGCATCACATTATCTGGTCCTGTAGTACGGGATACCGGTGTCATCTGGTCAAACACTTGCAGATCACAAAGGTGGTAGGACTGATGTATTGGGAAACAGCTGATGTACCTGCACATGCCAGCATAACTGGAATGCCCCATGCATATCTGTGCATCAGATGCAAGTAGTGTCCATAGCACACATGCACCCATCTCACCCAAACACCACCCACAGGTACCTCTCTGGTCGTATACCTGCTGTTGGGAATGGGTAAAATATGACCCCACCTGTATATGGTAATAGTGAAAGAATGCAGCATGCAGTGCAGGTGTCCCATGCAGGTGTGTCCCTAGCTGTAGGTAGCACCCTGACAGAATCCACACCACCTGATCAAGACTGATAGAAAGTATTGGCATGAACACCTAGCACACCTAACCTATCACCCCAGAGGAATATACTGTATGGTGGTCTGAGAATGTAGGACTGACAGAATGCAACAGCCTGCCACAGCTGTCCCACATCACCAGCAGATAGCCTACAGGCCTCTGCCAAAGGCATGTGTCTCACATGTATTGCCAATGCATGTTATGGCATGGACACCCAAATAACAACATAACATACTCCACATAAGCCATATGCAAGGCCATGTGGACAAACCACAGTAACATGCCCACCATGTCCCACTGCATGAACTGTGGACCAACACTAAAACACAGCTGTGATGAGGTGATAACTTTAGGGAAAGTATTGGAGAATGTATGCATAATGTATGGAAGAGGATAGAATAATAGTAGGGGGTGTGGGAGCATGGGCAGCATGGAATGTGCAAGGTCCAACACACAGCTGTGTGCACACACTATCCCTGGCTGCAAACACATAAATGTGTGGCTATAAACTTGCCTGTACACCACAATAGGGGTAATGTCCTGACTCATGGCCCCTGCCTCTGGGTAACCTGTGTGAATCTGTACAGCTGTGAGGTATTGCTACAGCAAGATAAGGCCATACTGTCATGTTGATGGATGGGAACCTCTGTCAGCATTGCACCAAGGGGCTGAACCAGTTACACAGACCCAGCCGCAAGTGTCTGCAGCTCCCCCTCCACAATGGCATAACTTACCATGAATATGTATTGGGCGAATATGTATGAATATGAATATGTATGTATGAATTGGGCGGTGCAGTGGTGCAGCGGTTAATGCTGTCACCTCACAGCAAGAGGTTCTCCAGTTCTATTCTCGGCTGGGGTGCCTTCTGTGTGGAGTTTGCATGTTCTCCCTGCGTTCGCGTGGGTTTCCTCCAGGTACTCTGGTTTCCTCCCACATTCTAAAGACATGCTTCTGGAGCATTTCTCCCCAGGCCTCTGCTGAAAACAGGATTTGTGGAACCTAGTCAGTCTTTCCCGGTCAACAAATGTTAAAAAAAAAAAAAAAAAAAAAAAAAAATATGTAGGCGTCTGCCCGCAATATCGGACACAGCTGCAGTCACCCTTGTCCCCCAGGACATCACTGTGAGCAAGAATGTCCACCTGACAGTACTTGAGGACATAAAACATCACAGTGTATAACAGCACACATGTCTGAATATCTCTGTTAACACCAGTACCATGTAGCAGAAGCAGCACAGACACAATCACCTACAGTACACATGATCATCTGCACAGTTTGTCCCCATATTTCCAAATGATCTATGGATACCCTGCAGAAACAGTTTGCTACCTGTAGGTGTACATCACAAAGGTCTGCACTGGAGTACAAACTACCTGGAATGGATCCACACATTCAATACAGAAGGGCATACTGGGCATGCTCACACACTTAGAGAAATGAAGGCCATGTCTGCAAACAACAGTGGACCATACATATCTGACAGTTGCAGATGTTAGTGCATACACTCCTCAGTATGCACCAGTCATGCTTTGCACACACATTAGATAGGAATACCGACATACATCCAAGAACAACACACTATAATATGCCAAAAGTAGACATACATAGATGTGTGGAGGAGAGTGACTGTGACAAAGAGCCATCCATCATGAGGCCTGTCCCACCCAGCACATAGCCAAATGGCTACAACCACATGATGTGTAAATGTCACTCACTGAAGAAATTAGACACTGGTATCCATCAGCATTACAGACTATGTGGTGCAAGCGCTAGCTGTGCAACATGACTGTACAAGGCAGTAGTCATCTAGCAGCTGTATACACGTACCTGCGGAATATAACCTGCATGTGGTGTGTCAACCTCTAGATGAATGTGTTATGGCCCATGCACACACACTTCCCTCCCCATAGCCCTACTATGGCAAGCCTGCTGATGTCATCCACTTTGAAATACACCTTTGAGAATGGAGTAGCCCTGTAATCTCTGTGGCATGTCCAAAAACTGCGTAATGCTGTAGTGTGATAAACTAGTTAGGAAGGAGTCCTAATCCCAGACATGGCAACAGTTTGTGTGTGTGTGTGTGTGTGTGTGTGTGTATCTCTGTCTATGTAGGGACCAATGTTTTTTAGGCTAGTCAACCTCATTACAATTCAAATGCCCTACTTTGGCAAGGCTGCTAATGCCATTCACTGTGAAATACACCTTTGGGAAAAGTGTAGCCCAGTAATGTCTGTGGCACATCCTATAACTGTGTAATGCTATAGTGTGGTAAACTAGCTCGGTAGGAGTTCTACTCCCAGACATGGCAAGTGTGTGTGTGAGTCTTTGTGTAGGAAGCAATGCTTTTTAGGCTTGTCATGCTTACTACAATTCAAATGCCCTACTTTGGCAAGGCTGCTGATGTCATTCACTGTGAAATACACATTTGGGAAGAGAGTAGCCCAGTAATCTCCATGGCATGTCCTATAACTGTGTAATGCTGTAGTGTGATAAACTAATTAGGTAGGAGTTCTAATCCCAGACATGCTAACTGTGTGTGTGTCTCAGTCTGTGTAGGGAGGAATGCTTTTTAGGCTAGTCACACTCACTATAATTCAAATGCTCTACTTTGGCAAGGCTGCTGATGTCATTCACTGTGAAATACACCTTTGGGAAAGGTGTAGCTTAGTAGTCTCTGTGGCGTGTCCTATGACTGTGTAATGCTGAAGTGTGATAAACTAGTTAGGTAGGAGTTCTAAGCCCAGACATGGCAAGTGTGTGTGTATGTGTGTGAGTGTGTGTGTCTGTGTAGGAAGCAATGCTTTTTATGCTAGTCACACTCACTACAGATCAAATGCCCTACTTTAGCAAGGCTGCTGATGTCATTCACTGTGAAATATATATTTGAGAAAAATGTAGCCCAGTAATCTCGGGGGCATGTCCTATAACAGCATAATGCTGTAGTGTGCTATAGTACTCTGGTAGAGGTTCTATTCCCAAACATGACAAGGGTGGATGTTTGTGTGTGTTTTTCTATGTCTGTGTAGGAAACAATGCTATTACGGCTAGTCACACTCACGACAGCTCAAATGCCCTACCTTGTCAAGGCCACTGATGTCATTCACTGTGAACTACACCTTTTGGGAAGGAGTACTCCAGTAATCTCTGTGTCACGCCTATAATTGTGCAGTTCTGTAGTGTAATAAACTAGTTAGATAGGAATTCAAATCCCTGTCATGGCAGGTGTGTCTGTGTTTGTCATTCATATCCTGTGTGGAGATGGCAGTGAGTGTGTAACAAATGGATTCATTGTGGAGTGGGTTTTGCAAATTTCTTATATGGTGGCCCTATTATATGTCACAATGTGTGAAACAGATGTGAAATAGCCAAGAGGCTGGGGTGCCAATCTATACACCTACATGTGACATCAAGGCCTGGCGAACAAAGTTAGCAACCCTTGTATTACCCAGAGAATACTCTCGACCCATGTCTTATACACAAACACACTTGCCTAGGCAACAACCGCTATGTTGTAGTACCCTGCATATTGCCCACAGATAGTAACTATGGTGTGATTGCAGTGAACTACAGAGGGCATGGCACCCTATCCATCAGTACAATGGGCACATACATGCAGACAATGCGCCTTCACTATGTTCCTCACTGGACACCTGCAACACCTGTGTTGCCATCAAATGTGACCCACAAAGGACATGCCATGCTTTAAACACATACCCTGTATGGACAGATGCCACTGACACCAGAGAATACTGTATCATGCTATCAGTGTAGGTACAGGGTCAACTTTCTGTCCATTACCAGTTCCTGCCACATGAGGCCAGGACTGGCACATCTGATGATAACAATCTGTGTACACAACATGGGCCAGACATCCCAGGTACAGTTCCACATGTCACTGTACATGCATGTGAGACATGTACACATTCCAGACACCGTCCATGTCATGGACTAAAGAACACATACATGGCAAGCAATGCACAGCAATGGCCACACACAATAGTTACCCAGGTGACTGGATGGTGAATACAATACCCACCTGTGTGGGCCAGTCCAGACACTACACCCCTGAGCCACATTGCAAACCATTGTCATGTGGGCTGATGCCAAGTTATACCCATCACCTAGCCTTGTATAGCCATCTGGCACAGTCAACCCCTACACACTCATGAAGCAATGCACCCATGCATGTCAGTACTGGCACCCTGTGTCTGTGTATGTGGTGTATGATGCTTCTGAACACATTCACACTTACTACAACCCCCATTGGCATTATGAAGCATGCTGCCTGATGTCAGACACATCCACATACCCTTTACCCGTATAACCTCTGGATCACCCCTGTGGTGCATGTGATACCTGCACAGTACTGTATTGTGGCAAACTAACTAGTGAGGAGGTGTAATCCCGGCCCTGCCAAGTGTGTCAATGTGTGTGAGGCCCTGAGAGAGCATGGCTGTGTTGACGCTGACACCTATTCATGCGGACAGGCATGTGTACTACACCTACCGTATAGCTGCCACATCACTGTTGCAGATGTCACTCACCATCACATATACATTTGGAGAGCTCCTCAACATGTAAGCTATGTAGAGCATCCAATAACTGCATAGACATGTGATAGAATACATAGTCAGTCAGGGGTTTAATACACTGTACTGGTAGGTGTGTGACACAAACATGCATATGTTTTACTCTCCCACCCCCTCCCTGACTAATTTTTGTCTCCGTCTGTCTCTCTCACTCCCTCTCTGGTGGATGTGGAGACTTACACCTGCTTTGCTTAGGCATCAGCTTATGTTTTGTAAGTGATGCTCATGATCAGCTGATGGCCTCTGCATAAATTGCAGTCCTCCTCCAGTTGAATGCATGTAGAACAGCTGTGGTAAAATTCCCATAACCATTTGCATGGAAACACACTCCAGTATCCAGGAACATCATGTTGGTGTTGGGCCTTTTCATTCACTGTGAACAGGACCTAGATCTGTTGTTTGGCAAACAGCATCTCAGATGGATTGGGGATTTACTTCTAACAACATACACTGTGGAAACAGGCCAACATACAGGAGGGGGATGTGCCTGACATGACTACAGAATGTAAGTGTTGCTATTCTGCATTTGGAGTATGTTGGTTTAATAGGGTGTGTGTGGATATGGCTGGTCTACATGTTTTAATACCTGTCATGACAGTGCTATGCTTCTGAGGAAACCCCATCTGTAGGGTCATCTACAGACTGGGCAGTGTGTGTAGTGCCTTTTGTTTCTTGTGTTACTCACAGACCACCTAAATGTGAGCTGCAGAAGTATAGCGTGAGGATTGCTATCAGTACATGGTGACAGACATGAGAGTTACTGACCTCATATCCCTCATAGGACATATGTCGCAACAAACCCTATTACAACAGTAAATGCATGAGGTTACCCCAGCAACATGTCAATATTTGCCCTGTGTTTGTGTCTCCAGCCAAGACTCTGTCAACCTACGTACATATGTCATGCAATAAGAGGTGCATATATCCTGTACACCATAATTTATTGGCATCATATCTGATAACAAGCCAGTGAGATATCAGACTGCAACCCATGTTATGTATAGTATGGGGTTCTCTTTGCATAACCTGGGCATTCTGTGGTTGTATGTACAGTACTGAGGTCTGTGAACTTATGGTGATTGTCGACAGTGTGTGTATTGTGAATATGTACCTTGGCCTGTGTACAGACTGTGGTAGATGTCCTTTTTCTTGGTCCTGTTCTATCTGATGTTACATGCTGCTCCCTGTATGTTACCCTATCTGCTTACATGTTTGTAGCGACAAACACACACATGTCCATACCACAGACAGGCATCGGACCACACTGTGTAGTGGCTCAGTATATGTAGGGTTAGTGTGTGAGTGGCACATATGAGGATGGTGTTGATCAGATACTCCATATACTGTAATATTACGCTAACTACCATATGTGACTGTGGCTTTGTTCACATTGGTTGTGGTTATGCACTTTCACACAGGTGTCTGTTACTCTGTGCTGTGACATGCCTGTAGAACCTGCTATATATGCAGGTACATGTGTATTCCCCCATAAGAAATATAGGCCAGTGTTGTGGCAGTCTGTCTGTAGCCTGCAAAGTGCTTGTTACATGCCTAGCAACTTAGTGCACTTACCCAATGTGATGTTATGTCCAGATACTTGCCAGATGTACTGCTGCCAGGCTACCATAACAGTCATGTATGTCAGACAAAGCAGTGGGATGCTGTAGAGACGTATGTCACTAACTATTGGGTAGTATGTGGCCATGGCACCTCTGTACCAGTATTTATTATGTGTCAGGACAGACAGGGGTGTGTGAATGCATAATCTATGGGGGCAAATGTATACCAGTATTTATGTGATATACCAATCTACATGGCTGTTAACATCCACATCGTCAGGCTTGGTCCACATGTCTTGCACTAAGGGGTTCTGTGTATACCTCTGGACTGACCAGAGTGTGCCAGACTGTCCATATTTATTGGCCATATCTTTGCTGTAGTCCACAGGATCAGTACTGTGCTAGCTGTGGTACTGTACTATGATGTCCTTAGGATGTCTGTCAGTAGCCAATGGTGCACATGTTAAAAGCAGATGTGACCTCCCACACACAACATGTCTGTGAAGACAACCTCTATCACAGTAGCAATAGTCTACATATATACATGCACTACATACCTGACATCCACTTGCACTAAGAGGTTGGGACTATTGGGGCTGAGGTAGGGCTCCACTCCATGTTTAAGATAAATGGTGGACATATATGTATATATAATTATCCATATATCTATATAGATATATACACATATACATATTGTCATACATAGATGTATATGTATATGTGTGTGTGTGTATATATATATATATATATATATATATATATATATATACACACACACACACATACATATAAACACTTAGATATATACATATACACAGCAATATATGTCTGCACATATACAGATAGAGATACATATGCACATATACTTATGGATATCTACATATATATTGACAGTAATAGGTATATCAGAATAGATATGTATGCACATATAGTTATGGATATCTACATATATATACATAAATAGGCATATCGGTGCACATAGGATGTGCATATATATATATATATATATATATATATATATATATATATATATATATATAGCTATATATACATATATATATTTTATATATATATATATATATATATATATACACACACACACACATGTATATATATATATATATTTATATATATATATATATATATATATATATATATATATCTATATATATATATATATATATATATACTCATACAAAGAGATGTACACATGGCCATATATATGTTGCACTATACAGATGTGTATACAGACATATGTATGAATATACATGTGTATATACATGCAGACACATATCAACCTATTATATGCATATATCCATATTCCTGTCATTGGTACTCTCCCAGATGTATCTCACCATATGTATCTGCTATGTGTACATTATGTTAAAATAACGTATGTGATGCAACAGTCATATTAATAACAAGTACTACACAATTGTGGAAGTAAAGGCAATTTTTCAATACTAATCAATGTGGATTGACAGATATCTTGGAAAAACAACAGCTGTCTTCACAGTAGTCATGGTGTAGTGGTTAAGTGTTGTGTCTTTAGTGTATAGGGTCCTGGGTTCAAGGGCTGTTCATTTTGTTGCGGGGCAGAACAAGGGCTGTCAGATCCAGAGTGTTTAAGGCAGTTTTGAGCAGCTTTAAGTGCGTTTGCATGGGTTTGGGCGAAGCTATGCGGTGCTAAAATATGGGTAACTATACAGGCGCTTACACAATGTAAGCTTCACTTACCAGTGCACAAATCAGCTTAGCTGTTATATTGCAACAATGTTGATACCTGCTAAGCATGGCTTAGCCCTGGTAACTAGGTCACACCACCCAGTCTGATAACATAGCAGGATAATGACATCTGTAATAAGTCTATGTAATGCCATGTACAATACAGGCGCCTATGTGTTGTCATTACAGTAGCAAGGGGTATGAGTGTCATGTCTGGGACACAGACATCTATGAGACCTGTACAGCACTGTTATCCATGTGACTGTGTTACATACAGGGATAGTAGCCCTGGGTACATGCTGTCACACTGGCATGTAGTGTATCATGGTGGTACTACTGTTGACAGTGCCTACCCATGCGAGAGTAGAGTGCTAAATGTAGTACTGACAACAGGCACACCTGCAGGCATAGCTGGACTCTGAGGCCTCCCTGTTGTATCCCTGGTGTGTGAGTGTGTCACAGTATATAACTCCTACTGGGTAATAATCCGACATGTGGAATGTAACTGTAGACTACCGTCTGCACAGCACATGATAGCGAGGGCTCCTTACATGTAGTTATGGCATACATATTGTTGTCAAATGTCTATCTGTCAACACATTCATCCTACTGCATAGCTACTTGCCAAGCTGATGACTGTCAGTCCCTGTACAGATGTGCAGATGGCAGGTATCCCACTGGGATATGTACAGGCATCCTAAGCTTGATTGACACTGACATGTCTGCCTATCTGTGTAAGAACTGGCACATATTGGAGATAACACCCTGCACGCACCACATACCATGGGTACTTCCACTACACTACCACAGTCAACTGAACATGCTTGGGTACAGGTCTCCATCATAGACACTAACCATGTGTTGTAATGCATGTTGCATGCATGTCAACCTGATCACCTCAGTGGCCATGTGCAGGAGACACCTGGAGGAATGGCTGATGCATGACACTCTCACCCTGGGGGTCATGGCAGGAGGCATGATACCACTATACACACAACCCTTACACAACCCATCTCTCCTTGGACAACAGCTAGGTACACAGCTATGACAACCTGCAGTGATGCACCCCAGTACTGACACATGTGTACATGTGCATGACTGAGTATAGCAGTGTCTGCGTGTTAGCACACCTGTACATGGGAATTACATGAGGGCCTTTACAACCACTGTAACACCCATTGCCATAGCCAGTTGTGGCTGCTGCTGTATAGGACATAACATGTGCCCTGTTAAGCTCCTCTCCATACTGGCTACATGAGCCCTGCAGTACTATTACAACAGTGTTGTACAAATGGGTTGATAGGCATGGGATACCCATTGTGTTCTGGCAAGTGTGTGTATATGTGCATGTCTGTTTATCTGTAGGATACAGCATTCCGAGGCCACATACTCCTATCACAATACCCATTGCCACACAGTAACACAGATAGTGTTGTTGCTGCCCATAGGTGAGGCATGACAATGCAACACCCTGCTATGCATGTGGCATGTGCATTAGATGCATATCCCTGTAGTACCACTGTTGGGATCTACAATGGGTTGCATCGCAGGCATGGCCAATGTGTGATGGTGGGTATGTCAGAGTGTCAACATGGGTTTCAGGGAGTACAATATCCACTGGGGATGTGGGTGCTGTGTACACTGTCATTACACCAAGGTACACCTGGTATATGTCCCATGTACTACATCATGGTTACCACTGTCACAATCAACCATGCAGGTAACTGATACCACAATCCAGACCAGTTATGCATGTGCTGTATGTAGCCTACCTGTAACACATTGGACACATGGTCAAGTTAGTTAGCAGCGCTAGGCCCAGGTCTCTCAGATGTGTGTCTGCCTGTTATGTGTCTGTTAATGTATATATGAAGGTATGTCACACTATATATTGTCCATATACACCCATTACATTGCCCATTAGCATACTGTACATGTCTGGGGATGTTCTGCATGTAACATGTATCCTGGGACACCCCTCACCCTAAACGCTGTGTGGTGTGTGCAATGGAAGCCACACACTTCAGTATCACTACATACCTAGGTAAGGGTCTAGTCCCAGTGTTGCCAAGTAACAGTGTGCGTGTATGTGGATGGGTCTACATCAGGTTGCAGATTATACATGCCCCAGCAGGTTACCTGTCCATGTGGCACAGCCAATAACTGTTATACAAACCTGTGTCATGTGTTCAACTATACCCCAGTATGTCACAGGCATGGTGTCACCACAGTGTCATACCCTATTGTGGAATATGAATGCAGACCATCCTCGTGCTAACACATGTACACCTGCAACACAAATGAATAACATTATAGGGACCACAATCAACCAGTGTTACTAACAGCTATAATGCATCATTGCTGGACGGCTACACTACCTGACATATATGCATTGCACTTTACTCCTTACAACATGTTACACTGCAGTACTGTAGTACACTGTAGTACAGTCACCATGTGCATCAGAACCATGTTAGCCTGTCCCTGCATCGAGGGTATGGATGACAGGGATGTGGCACAGGTATCATCATATGCACAGAGTGTGTTGTTGGTTTGCCAGAGGCCGTGGGTGGACCATATATTTGACACCATGTGTGTGGGTGAGGGGTGTACTGAGGTGAACTGGACATGGTGATGTGGTGTGTGTAGGTATGGGGTTGCCCTAGGTGTGTTTGTATAGTGTGTGTGTATGCATGCACACAGTTCTGCCATGTGACTGCCCTACACAGGTGTTTATGGACAGCTGCAGACAATACCTAGCAGGGTGTGCAGTTCACTGCTTCTGGCCATGGACACGTGGCCTGTGCCTGCCAGTGGTTCCATGGGCATGTCCAGGTAGAGGCCTCGATGTGCTACTCTCACCTGATGATGACAAATGTCCGCTTGTTCCAAATCCCTCCTGGGACTGGGCAGGACCATGTGCTCGTGGCCTGCTGTGGTGTGGTGTGGACACGTCCATGTTGACTGCCAGCTGTTAGCATTGCTGGCTTACATCCACATGACTGTTGCTGCACTCCCACCACACATTCAAGCACGGACAGACCACGGTCGATGAGGACCATCTTCTCACCAGACCATCTATCCATGAACTCAGTTAATGCACAGATAGCACCAGCCAGTTCACGGGCGTTGTCACTTGCAGATGTGAGAGAAGCCCTCTGCAGCCTCAGACCCTGTCTGGTGTAACGTTCTATACTTGCCTGCACCGCCATGACAGCCTGAAACATGCACCTGCTGGTACCAGCTGTGTTGCCTCTGCCAGGGGCATGATGTCCAGTGGCCCTACCATGAGCACCCTGGGACATCTGCCTATGTGGTGCCTTGCCAGACATTGGGCTATGCCTACTGCGAACAGACACAGTAGGCATGGTTACCACATTTTCCTGTGCACTGCCACCAAACACCAGCTGTCCCTCCGCTATGGCCACTGGTGATGGAGTATGTATAGGCACTGAAACTGTGTGCGGGGTTGGGGTGGTTAAAAGGGGGGTGTCAAATGATGGTGCTATTTCAGCCCCTGACAACCCAACCCGTGCCTCAACAATACTATCATCATCTTCAGTGTCTGTATGGACACCAACATCAGATTAAATGCAGGAGGGACCCTGGCCCACCTTGCCACCTGTGGGGGAAAATAATAAGTGCACTTTAAAACCTGTGCAGCATTGCCTAACAGTACACACACACACACACACACACACACACACACACACACACACACACACACACACACACACACACACACACACACACACACACACACACACACACCACCGTAATACCTACCTGTCTGTGACTTTACAGACAGTCCCACGTATATTTCCATGTGTTCCCCATCCTGCATCACACTTGGTAACATACACACATTGATACCACTCATTAACATATCAGTCCTCTAAATGCCTAGACAAGTGATCACAACACAAAACCTGTTACTACATTACCTGCCTGGCATGTGTGTAGCTGTTTTAGATGACCTCATTGCTGTCATTCAGTGTTCACCCTGTGTATGTCCGGACATTATGAGCATGGCCCCTATATGTGTGGGCTACTATGTTCACTCCATAATATCACGCACTGGTGTGTCATGTGTATGTATTGCTCAGTACATGCCCAGATATGCTCCTCAATCAGCCTATCATGTGACAACTGTAATATATGGATACACTCCCTGGTGTTGACTATTTTTATTTTATTTTATTTTATTTTACATTTGTTAACCGGGCTAGTCTAGCTGGATACATGTCCATTTTCAGTAGAGGCCCGAGGAGAAAAGCTCCAATCAAACAATCAAACAGACAAAAAATTTATACATGTTAGAAAATAGACACAGAAATAGTGATACAAAATATTGATTAAAGTACATGCTGTATTTTAAGCATGGAATTAGTTTCCTTTGGGGTGTACATAGTACACCTGTGCATTGACTAGTACTTCCCTAATGCATCTGTAGTGCTGCATACGTGGGTTGTCGGTCACCTCTCTGCTGAATGCGATATTAAGGGTATACCTGGTGACTCCCTTCCCTCTCAATGCCTGTTCCATGCTACAGACCTTATTATACTATCAGCTGTCCTGTGATTACATACATGACAAGTATTCCTGGTGTGTAATATGGCAGTCCATGTCCATGGACTGCACAATCCCAAAGGGAGGTATTGCTGTATGGACAAACCCACAATCACACGTGCATACATGGCCACCCACACAAACACACACACATGCAGACATGCATCCTACGTGCATCAACTTCTCTACACGTCACCAGAGTGACCCTACAGACAAACTAACTACCCACCAGGACGCACACACACACACACACACACACACACACACACACACACACACACACACACACACACACACACACACGCACACAGACACATACAGGTGAGGTTGCACAATGATAGTACACACAGTCCTCCTATTACCCATCTGTCAACATGTATAACATATGGTACACAACAGCATGCAGTGCAGCTATAGTCAAGCCATGCTAGCAACAGTATACATGTGTGTGATGCATGTGCTGTGTCGCTAGGTGATGCCACTTCCCCTGGATACCACTGCACCCATGTACACAGTATTGCTGTGCACCTGTTCTGCACCCTGCCATGTACTGTGCACCAGACCTCACATGTGTATAACCCATTGCTGAATGTGTAGTACTGTGTCAGTTATGACAGCTTTAATGCTCACAGCCCCTATGTTTTTCAGCAACACATACCTGGGATGATATGTGGACAGATGTCATTTGCGAATGCCTGATGTCTGATTTACAGCTGTCAACATCAGCGGACCATGTTTTACCAATCCAATACTCTTACACTGACAACCATCAGAGCATACCATGGCTATGGGGGTGTACACACCCTTATTGATATGGCCCACCCATCCGTGATCTGCCATGGGACCACATCACCACATATCTTAACAGTACATGAGCCCGATATGTGACATATGTCCTGTGCTTTCACATGCAGTGTCTACGGAATGTGTTACATATGCGGATGCTGACCACGATTCATACACTCTGTGTGGGCATATGTGTACACACCCTTATTGTGATGGTTTGTTGCACCTATTGTTATGTGTACTACAGCAGTCACTACTCCTGACAGGGGTATACTAACATGGGCCATCTACATTTGCCAGTGTATGTTCAGTCTGCCCTACACATGTCCCTCTAATCTGCATGATTACAAAGTCTACTCATATGCATATCCCTTGATGTTCACACACTGCCATCACTATTGCTGTGGGGGTAGGGTTACATCTGCCACAGTTCCTGAACCTATGTGCAGATACAGCCATTCTTAGCATCCTTGCTGCAGTGCACTGGTGTGTCATGCTGACAACCCCCTCCTTCAGCCTTTTGGCAGATGCATGACAAGTAATGCCTACGCATGTGTGTCACTTTGCAGTGTCCCATAGACTTAACACCACATGTTACAGCCTAGTCCCAGCTGATAATGTGGACCACAGTAATGCCTTATGCCACAGTGTAACTCTGCGACAGTTGCCATTGTCCTACAGGTATATACAGTGGTGTTGCACTGTATAGGGGTGTTGTTCCAAACATGTCCCTACTGTAGGCCATGTCTCCCACCATTATGTTACTCCCTGTGGACACATTCCGCAATGACAGGATGTTAGTTATCATGTAGGTGTCTGACATACCCTTCCAATACCCCATCATGGTCACCACTTTGATGCCATGCATTTAACAGCAACAATACGTGCACATGTATAGCATGCATTCTGGGTAGGTGTGTTAGATGTGTGCATGGAGTATACCATCACCATTACATGCCCGGTGTATTGGCAAGCATCTACATAAACCATGCTCACCAGCTACAGGCTGCTGCCTTGGTGGTATACCAGAGGGACCTACATAAGAGGGTGAGAGATGCAAAGTCAGTGGCCACACCTGTGGCATTGCTACAGGGTGGGTGCAGCATTACAATGCATCAACAGTACATGTCCACAATACTACCACATATGCACATCTGTTTATCACTACTATTCAGCAACAGAATATATCTATGACATGTCAGATATGCATGATCTACCTGTACCGATGCAGATGTATACGCAACAGTGATCTACTGATGTGCCCTGTGGCCTTACCTGCATACTCCTCAGCCGGTGGTTGGGTGGCACCCACGTCCACAAAGGTGTCCTGCGGTTGGTGGCTATGTGGATGGCAGGTGCCACGAGGCTGGCTAGGAGCTCCTCCACATGTGTCAAGGAGATGGATGGCATGGCCCCCCCGTGACAAAATGATCCCCCTGGACTGCAGCAGTATGCCAAAGGGCATTGCGAAGCAGGTTAGAACAATGATGCCGGACCTGCTCATAACTGTGGTTGTGCAGTCTGACATCATTGACCCTGTGGACTAGGTCGTTCCACAGGGCGGTCCACAACTGCTGATTATGGGCAGCCTGGCCAAACAAGACTGTGTAGTGCTGTATGAGGTCATTCACCAGAATGTCATTTTCAACTGCTGTGTACGCTGGCAGCCTTCCATGGGACATCGTGCCTGAAAGATATAAAGATGGGCACAGGTGTGAGCAAGTCATGCAGCAAGGTTACCACAGTTCTTAATACACATCACGGTCACCCCTCCACCAACCATATGAACGACAACAAACTGTACACACAACTCAATAGGTATGGCTACAGCATACCTACCAGTGGGGCAGATATTGTACTGTACCACTCTTTGTGCAATGTGTTTGTAGCCATGTTCCCTGTGTGGACACTATCATTGCTGGCCTGTTAAAGGCTATTCACCTGCATGCCATAGTCAGGGCCACAATGGTTCTATATATGCCTGTGGTATGCTTGTTATGTGTTTGCTGCACAGCTGACATTCTGTGTTACTGGGATTATCTATGCATGCTGTTGGACATGTTTCAGGATTGTGTAGACCACGCATTGTGCAATGTGTTTGTAGCTATGTTCCCTGTGTGGACACTATCATTGCTAGCCTGTTAAAGGCTATTCACCTGCATGCCATTGTCAGTGCCACAATGGTTCTATATATGCCTGTGGTATGCTTGCTATGTGTTTGCTACACATCTGACATTCTGTGTTACTGGGATTATTTATGCATGCTGTTGGACATGTTCCAGGTTTGTGTAGATTATTTCTACCGACATATGTTCTATAACAGTGACACAATAGCATGTATATGTACTATTGGCCAGCAGAACCACCTCTCCAAACTCATCTGCCCATGTTACCAGGCCACATCACATGTGTGACCCATCCTGGGGCTTCCTCATGTACTGACCCAGCAATACCGTCAGGTGGAATCAACTCAGGGGATGTTGTCCCCCCCCCGAGGGCACACACAGACATGTTCCACTGAGGTCAGGTCCAGGGTCTGTTCCAAAATGGGCTCCACAGACACATGGGGGATGTGCCACATCACCTTGAGGCACCCAGTACACATTCACAGGGCCCACATGTTCCTCCTGCTCAGCCTCCAGGCCAGGCACCTTTGGGACATGGGCTGCTGTTGTGAGTAGCAGTGGGTGGGAGGTTTGTTCCCATTGTGTCCATATTGGGGTCCAAGGGGCATCCACATCACAGACCACACACACCATCCAGGGTGTTTACCCACCACGTGTCACATAAAACCCCTGTAGGCTGTCCTCTATATTGACCAACCCTGACCACCTCCACAACTATACGTGCCATACTCCCCATATTTCCATTCCATACTTCACAGACATGGGCAATGTGGTCCCAACAAGGGGTTTACATGTGACATACCCATCCATGTTGCACACACTGACAGCTGTAGATATCTGTGTGTATTGCTATGTGTGCTGTTTCCTCACACATAGCATGCAACACTGTGGTGGTAATATAGGGGACATGTATTTACATTCATATATGTTTGTATATATGTAGACGTGCATATAGGTATATATCTATATATGTGTAGATATATATTATGTTATATATATATATATATGTCTACACATGGGTATCTGTATATTTGTGGACATATATATATATGTGTATATATATATATATATATATATATATATATATATATATATATATGCATACCTATATGTGAAGTACATTCAAACATTAGGTCCACAATCTCACAACACCTTCCTGTACCGCTGCACT